>NC_137942.1:36256610-36314110 GCF_963969265.1 Rhamphochromis sp. 'chilingali' | reverse complement strand
TTTGTGATGGAGATAAGACAGCGTACAGGAAGGAGGGAGACAATCTGTCCCGCTGGTGCTCAGCAAGTCACCTGAAACTGAACTAAAAACAAAAGATCTTATGGTGGACTTCAGACAGCTTTCTCCCCACTCGTGATAAACGAGTCTGCTGCAGTCTCCACCTTCAGGTTTCTGCTAAACTCACAGCTGGACCCACAACACCAACTAGGGTGTTGGTGCCAGAGCCCAGCAGTGGCTGCATGTCCTCCCTGTCCTAAGGAAGAACAACCTGGAGCAGAAGCTGCTGCTGGCCTTCTACCAGTCCTCAGTAGAGAACATGCTGTCCTACTGCCTGGGTGTTTGGTATGCAGGGCCCTACTGAGGCCACGTGGAAGGTAAGTAACACTGTCCAAAGAAATCACTGGCCTCCATCTGCCACCCCTGGAGGCCATTGCTAGCTCCTCCTGTCTCAGGAAACCCAGCGTCATCACAGGAGACCCCTTACATCCCACCACCACCTGTTTGACTGCTGCCTTCATGACGGTGGCCCTAGTCATTTAGACCCCACACCTCCAGACTCTCAAACACCTTCTTCTCTGGCGACATTCAGCAAACAATGCCATGTTTGTGCTTTCTTAATGCCAGAGGTTTGGATTTCTGCAGCAGGTTGGCAGCTTTTGTGCACCATACACTAGGGCTGGGCGATATGGCCTAAAATTCATATCACGTTATAGTTTGAAGCACGTGCGGTAACGATATATTCTTTTCTTCTGTATAACGTATTTTCCACACTTAAATCGAGAGTGTGCCTTATGTATGACTTCTGGTTGTGCTTACTGACCTCGAACCAATTTGGGCAGAAATCTGTTAAAAATGTTTTAGTACAGCTTTGATAAGCTGCACTGCTTGATGGATATGAGAGCATTACGCTGCCGTAGGGAGGAGCTTCACGGAGTAATCTGGGTCCTAAACTCCGTCTCTTCAGGTCCCAAAGTCAAATGAACACTGAGAGCTAAAAACTGTCTGAATTCTTTCATCTTTAATAAAATCATCAGCGTTGCTGCTTTACCAGGTGTAACAATTAAGTTTTACATCCATGAAAACAGAATTTACTACATTTAACGGAGTTAGAACTTAGCGGAAGTTAGCTCGCTAGTTTCCACCTAAACATTTCATATCATGTTCTGACTGAGATTTCTGAAACTAATTCAAACATACAGCTCTGCTGTCACTTCCAACATAAATGAAGACAGAAAACTAAACAGCAGAGACGTTTGTAGGGTTACTGACGCTGGGCTAGCTGGTATATAATGTTGTGCTACGTGATCGCTAGCGACACAGCTATGTTAGCATAACATTAGCACAGTGAAGCTGGAGGATGAAGCCAACTTTTTTTCCACTGGATAAAAGTTAACGTGAGGGATTCTGGTGGTCAGGGACAAATGCAATCGCATAGCAGGATGCTGTACACGGGCCAAACTCCAGTCAGGAGAACAACTGAGATTATTCATCCACAATACGAGGTTAGTCATTAATATACTGCAACAACATGGGAACAGAGCAGCTGCCAGAGAATTCAACATTAATGAATCAATGTTACGGAAGTGAAGGAAACGCAGTTTTTGGCTTTCCCCATATTTCAGAAGTGCTTCATCTCTTTGCTGTGACTGTCGCCCGCCATCATTTGCAGATGATAATGGTTGTAGCCTGTCACTACCCGACCCGTACCGGAAACCCGATCAGTACCCCGCATGCGCAAATGTTACGTCACTTCCTCTCTTTGCCAACATTGCGACATTCAATATATTTGAATGATACGCGCCCAGTTAGCTCCTAGCATTTCTCAACAGCTCTGCCTCCTTTTCGACTGCCCGGGACATTTGAACAATGGATAATCCGTATACAAAGAAATTCATGCTTTTCTCCTCAACAGAGAGCGTCCCCCGATTGAGCAACAGCGTCGTAAAATAAGAAGAATGGCGCCTAATTACAGAGTTAATAATGCAGACTTTGTAATATCTCACGTGTAGATTCATCAGCCAGATTAAGTGTTTACTGACAATTGACAGTGATAGCACACATCATCATCACTATTCCAACAATCCTCTCCTCACAGACGAGCATAAACACACTCGACTATCACTAAATCAGATTTAACACACGTTTGTAATGACGATAATTCAGTTTATAATAGGGTTTATTCGCTCGGTCAGCAGGTGGCGGTATCCTCGTACACTGGGGAGTAAACTGCCATTAAACGAACAGAAGAAGAAGAAAACATCTGCACATGCGCGGTACGGATCGGGTAGACCCGATTTGTACGGTCAGACTTTACACATGCGCAGTAAGGATCGGCGAGTCCTGATCCGTAACGTTCTTTTTATTTTTCGTTTTTGTCTACATTGTACTGAAATGCTTCATTATTGCAAACATTTTAAGATATACTTGTTATTCTTAACATCTTAACAGATACTCTGACCCATAACTATCGTAAAACGCTACGACCGGAAGTAGAAACCTTTCGCGCATGCGGGGTACCGATCGGGTTTCCGGTACAGATCGGGTAGTGACAATAGCCGCTGCGATGCTTTCGACCAAAACAGGCGCAGCTTCATGACATCATCAACATGCGCTATCGCGGTAGAGCGGTATAGTCAAAATCTCTATCGTTGGCCAAATTTATATGGTTTCTATCGTATATTGTTTATATCGCCCACCCCTACCATACAGCTCTGCACCCTGTGACCCTGGTCTTCCACTTTGTGGATGAGATCCTGGGGCTCCTGATCGTGCAAGATCTAGGAGGGGAAAACTCCTACTCACAATCTAGCTCGCTGCAGCAGTAATTCAAGTTCAGTGCGGATTCTTTCATAGATGTTGGTAAAGGCAGACTGAATTGATCTCATGTTGTCTGTGTGAGTGTGGCACTGAGACTGAAAACCCTTCATGAATGAAGAGGTGTGGCTCAGTACTTTGTCTGTGCAGTTCATAATCTCAAACTGTAAAATACTGGCAGCCTCCTGCAGCAGAGGCACCTGTGGTATACATTTGAAAATCTCTGCCTTTGAATTTGAGGTTGAGATTAGTGAGACTCACACTAACTCACTGCCTCCCCAGCAGGGTGATGACACCTCACAGCTTTTTACAGCTGAGGGGTAAGAGCTACACCACAATATAGCCATTCAAACATAATGAATTACTTGCTAAATCAGACATGTATTGGTAGGAAAAGGTATAAGAAGTAAGCAGAAAACCCCCAATGTAATACTCACCCAGATTCTGACGATACTCTGACTTGATGCCGATCTGCAGCAGCTGATTCTCAAACAAAACTCCGTTGTTTTTGCACACAAACCTGGGAGGGAGAAGACGAACAGTGAAATGACAAGAACAACATCCCTGCAGCTATTTGACAAAACTGGTCCTACTTAGATAATCAGCTATACAGTATTGTGCAAAAGCCTCTTTCTTATTTAAAATTGGAAAGAGATCTACTGATGGTACTTCTCAGCAACAACACGCAGCCCCAAACCATTAGAGCCTCCACTAGTTTAAAGAAGACGCTCTCTTTTCTACCTCTCTCCTGAGAACCCCGTATACACTGAGGATGATTTGAACCACAAACTTCCTGCTGCTACTGATATTCAGTCCAGTACTGGTAACTCGTTGGTGTAGAAATCCTATTTTATGCCTGTCAAACTGCTGTCTTTGGCATTTTTCATAGGCAACATACTGCAACAAGATAAAACCTAAGTCATGTGTACACAACATCAATCATAGGTTAATGTTAAAGAAGCAAAATCAAAATGTTCCTGTGAAAATGTTAGATGCAAGGAGTGGAAAGGAATGCTGCTAATGTCCACAGACAAACTTCCACAGGTCTTTAGAGACACCAAGTGGAAAAACCCAAAACAAACAAACACTATAAAGAGCTGGGGTTGGTTCAAGGCTTTTGCACAGTACTGTATCCTAATTTTGATATTTAGCAAGTAATTGACTCACCTCTGTGGGTGCAGTGATCTGTTAGCCACTGCTTTAATGTCAACATTCATCAAGTCACATAGATAGAATAAGATGGGATCAGATCTAACTTGGTTCCTTCAGTGAACACACGTACAGCACATATACGTTGGGATATCATGGCCCGGTGTGTTACGGCTGATGAGACCTCTACTCCTCCAAGAAACTTTATAGATCCAGTGATTTCAAACGGGAGTCACAAGCAACATCAGACAGTGAATGTTCCCCTGAGGGAAAGCAGATCCCACATCTGGGCTGCTACCACAGGGTGTGCCCTCCATTCCCTCACCAGGAAGCATGGCTGGCTGTCGGAGAAAGATGAACACTGCACTACAGCAGCAGAGTGAGACCCCTTTAACACAGGAGAAGAACATGTCCCACCCTGCCTCTAAGAGACCACTGTTGAATCTCCCATCCTACGACATGCTGGGCCCTCAAACGCTCACCTTTAACAGTGAACGTGGCCCGACAGTGATCACATAGGCCATCGTGCCCAACAATCAGAACATCGTTTACAAATGCAGACAGCACCCCAGCTTAACTGAGAGCGGTGGCGATGAAATGCAGCACTCCATGCTCAGACGTTTGACGCTGGCCGAGAACTGCAATCGGTAACCTGTAGCAACAGTTCGCAGCAACCACGGAGAGGAGGCACAAGCTGAAGCAGGTGAGCAACCAGCAGAACCCAGTGTGTCTGCAGGAAATGCATCACCTGCTTAGTTTAGTTTGGTTTAGACTGGGAGAGGAGAGGGTCCTGCCGTGCGACAGGAGTCCACAAGCATCTTTTTAGGGTCGAGTGCCGGAGCTTGTGATTAAGGCTTCAGGCCCAGTCAACTGTCTCCTAGCATAGACATCCACCAGGCAGAAGGGGCATGCCATCCAAAGAGAAACCCCACCTCTGAGGACAGGGGCGAACAGTCACCTCCTGGCCGGGGATGTCCTACCGCGAGGACGCCCCAGTGTAGACCCAGTACACACTGGAGAAATGACATCTATGGGCTGCTCTGGAAAACGATTCACGTTAACCCCGAGGACGTGGCTGGAGAGAGGCAGGTCTGAGCTACCCTTCTTAAGCTGCTGCCCCTGCACACAGCTGAGTGGTGTTACCAGTTACTGAAGAATGTGATTAATGTTTCAAATGCCTTTGTTAAGACAGTTTTTGACATTATCCATTAAAT
This sequence comes from Rhamphochromis sp. 'chilingali', assembly GCF_963969265.1. Lineage (NCBI taxonomy): Eukaryota > Metazoa > Chordata > Actinopteri > Cichliformes > Cichlidae > Rhamphochromis > Rhamphochromis sp. 'chilingali'. The sequence goes on along the minus strand of NC_137942.1, from coordinate 36,308,933 downwards.
GGTTCTCAAATTCAGTGCAATATTGGAGCGTTCTTAGCTTTACACGAGTCGGTCGAACTTTTTTCCCTCGTTTAGTCGACTAAGAAATGAGTCACCAGGAACATCTCTGGTATTGGTACACACCAGGTGTGTGAGACGACAGCAGAGATGACTAACAATAGCTAGCTAGCCCAGCTCGGCAGAGGGGTTCTGCTCCTCAGTGAGAACAGCCTAAGAACCGGCGACAAGTGATATACGTGCAGGCAGAGCCACACGTACGTCACTACAGGCATTAAAGAATATCCCATACTATATGCACTGTACCAAGTGAATCGCCTGAACGGGAACCACATATGTGTTAACCAAACAGTTACAAACTGTCTGATATCTGTTCTGCCACAGCTGAAAATGTTCAAAAATGACAGAAATAACCAAATAATCTTTTACAGGTTACCCTGACAAACGAAGGGGAATCAAATTAAACCGTTATTTTAAATATTGGAACTGGATCAGTACACAAGTGGCACTGTATGAATGATGTAATCAGAACTCTGTATTCAAATATACAGAATCCACACTGGAAAGTGGTATGAATCAGACTTAGTAGGGCCTCTAATGTACATGCTTTTTAAAAACAGCAGCAGAACTATGTAGAGCTGATATTTTAATTAAGTGTGCGGACTCTTTTTGACAAGGAATCAAACAATTTTATGCCGAGCTACAGCATGAAAATGTTTAGACACAGAAGAAGCTTACTTGTTAAGAAGTTCATCTGCCTCAGACAGAGGAGGAGCAGGATCCTCAGAGGGAGGAGCAGAGCTGGGAGGCCACAGGACAGGGCAAGGATGCAGGGACAGCCCAAGAACAAAGCAGGGATGGAAGCAGATAGGCAACAGGACAAATAAGGAATGAATGGGTAAGAGTGGAAATGGGAAATGAGAGCAACTCATTCAACACAGTAAACAGGAACGGTGTGATGAAAATTGGCAACAAGATAAAGATAAAGTAAAATGCAGAGCTGGTTAGTACAAGCACTTCACAGGTGAATGATACACACAGTGCAGAGTTCACCATGCACTCTGAATGTGCATCTGTGGTACAATACTCACACAGGCCCGCATCGAATAGCTCTATACTCACTGCTTAACACACGGGCCCACCGCTAAAGAAATAAGCAGGGCTTCAAGTAACGTTAAAGAAAACTAGGTGAACATCAGCACTAAACATGCATATTGTGCACATAAAATGTGATGCCATTAATGATGGTTTTAATGTGCGCACAATATTTGCCCCGCAGTTGCTAGACAGTGTTTCCATGTTTTTACAGTTGTAATGATCATCTACAGTCTGTTTAATGTTCTCCTACCAGTCAGGACTGCTGCTGTGCACAAGCATTCTGGGGGGGTTAAAGGTTATTACCAATAAGGTGCATCAACCACAGCAAAATATGAGACACTGTGGATCAATGGAGACACAATGCATTTGACTAAGATATCAGCTTCTGCTCCACTGAAAAACAAACGGGTGTCTGAAAGAACGATGGTGCTCTTACCCATCCAAATAAACTGACGGCAAATATATTTATAGCCCTTTTCCACTGGTACCTACTGAGCTCGGCGCGACGCAACTCTACTCGGCTGCAGTCGTTTTCCATTACAATCGAGTACCAAGTGCAGAGTTTGTGTGCGACACAAACACAACACAAAGCGATGGTGTACCTGCTGTTGGTGTGTGGCCTTGCGGCTCGGGGACCACGTTTTGTGTCATTGTTGGGTTAAAACATGGATGTTTTGTTTTTCATAAAGGAGTCGCTCTCTCTTATGACTCATTGTGCGACGCCACTTAGTGGCCAGTTGGATCAACACGACTCGACTGGTTTTCCATTACAACCCAGTAGTACCTTGTCTGCGTGCTTGTCGTCATAGTAACGTGTGTGCGCGTCCCACAGCACAATTAATATGCAACAAAGGTGGACGTCGAAGCGAATGCATACCTGCTGCTGGGTCTGTAGCTTTTCGTCACACTCGGGGAACACGCCGTCGTTTTCTGTAGCCGTTCTGATTTTTGTGAAAGCAACGCCAAGCAGGTACCAAAAAGTACCTGCTACCAGGTACTGTGACCTAATGGAAAACCCTGCAAACCGTGCCGAGTCGATTCCAGTAGGTAGTAATGAAAAAGGGCTGTAGGTACTAAAACAAAGTCCCTGGTACCACCTAATGGAAAAGCCTAAAGACCAAGTCGAGGTGAGCTGAGTACGGAAAAGGGCCGTGAGATACCCAGGGCTTCACAAACCTACAGGTTGAAAATAATATTAATAGTAAATGTAATAACAAAATCATCTTTTATAGATTAATCTGTAGCATTGTTATATTACTGTGATGCACCTGACAGGAGAAGCAGAGCAATAATTCAGGACCACAGCTCCGAGTGAGACCAGAAGCTTGATGGGATGGGCAGCAGCCAGACACCAGCAAGAAGCACTTTATCAGGACAGACTGACTGAACGAGTGTTTTTGCTGTGTGGTTTATCACAGAAGGAAAGCCCAGAAAAGAGGGCAGTGTGTTGTACTGACTACAGAGCTGTGGATCTGCTGCTCTCACTACTCCTGTGTGGACAGTGTTATATCGATCACCCACAATTTTAGACGAGCAACTACCAAATTGAATGCGGCCTTTGGCACTGTGTACGTGCCCTGTATGAAGCAGTGCAGACGGTTTACAGAGCACGTTCCCTGTAACGTGCTCCCTGCTGCTGCTGCTACAAACCATGTGGCTGACAGCAGAAAAGTTTGCACTCAAAACAGCAAGTTTGACTAAGCTACTTCACTTACGTGCAACAAGTCACCTCCTCAGTAACATACATGTTAAAGACATTTTCAATGAAAAAAACAAAAGCCCGAGTTGCATCTTTTTAGCCAGTTCTAATTTTGTAGGTTACTACTGGTCCCTTACTCCGAGTCACCAGAACCCTCCACCAATAGGGAATCGGAGGTCTCAGTGGGCTGTTCCAGATCTCTGTCAGTGTCAATCATGGTGAAGGACAGGAGAAGACACGCATCCGTATCAAAACACACAGATGTGTAACCGCACAAACAGACACACACACACACACAAACACAAACACAAGGGAATGGAGAGAAGGGAAAGAGAAAAAGACGAAAGACAGTCACATACATAGCAAGATTAAAAAAAGCAGACCTGCCAACCTTGAAGCTCATACCGAGTCCATCGTCTCCGTTTGCCACAGATCAGAAACGCTGCGATCCAACTGTGACTCGACTTCTTACGTTTCTTAAAGCTTTTTCTTAAAGATAGTGGGCTGACCCACTACGGATCATGTGCTCCATTTACATGAGCCAAAGCATGAAGGCGTGGCTTATCATCACCAGAGGTTGCAGGTGAAACAATTATGAGAGCCTGGCTCACACCATCATGTGCCCTGTTGAGATCACGTGACTGCAACAGTGAGTGGGGGTTGGAAGGGATCTCAGAACTGGATTATAGACGGCAGACGGCTGGTGTCGTAAGCCCCGCCCTCTGTTCAAAGATGGTTGTTCACAGTGGACATGCATGGCCTCTTTCAAACCATCTGCCTTCTCAGAATGTGAACCCTGGCACCCTTGGAAGAGTGACCTTTGACCTTTAGATGCCGATGTAGTCGAGCCTTGTGCTATCCAGGTGGCTCTTCTATGTTGTGCCATGTGTTTGTGGCACTCCTCGTGTGCTGCACTGCGTACCCCATGTTGCGTAGCTAGTGTTTGGGAGGTGTGTTTGTTGTCTGAGGGTGTGGCTGAGTTTGAAGTGCACCAGGATGCCTCCTGACTTTCTCTGCTAAACCTACATGACAATGTCCTTCCGTTGTCCTTCCGTTTCTCCCTCGTTAATGTCAGACCTCGTTTCTTGTCCGTCTTCTTTGATTTGATGGAGCCCCAGTTTGTGGACCTTATTGGTGAAGTCAGAGTTTTTGATGTAGTGGGGCGTGTTCCTCACCATGGGAGCTGGGATGGTGGTGAGGTGCTTGGAAGCGTTGTAGGTGGCTGAGTATACACTGCTAATAATTGAGTGGGACGACTTCTTTGTGAACCCTAAAGGTCCAGCCACCCTTTCACTGAAACAGTTTCTGACAAGACTTCGCCAACGTGGACCAGCTAAAGGTCCAGATGCATCTTTCAGGGCTTTGCATTTGTTAAGGGTTTGACTTTCTTTTATCTCCTACAGTTTTCTTGCTATACATTCAAAATAAAAACCCACTGCCTACGTCACACGCTACAGTTCAGCCTTATGATACCAATATACCTGCTGACAGTGCGGTGCTTTTAACAGTTAGGAACACAACAAGTAATCATAGTATTTCACAGCACAATACATGTTATGGCCTGAGCAGTCAAAGAACGAACTTTTCTTTGAGAGCCAAACCTGAAGCAGTACATATTTACTCTTTGAGGAAACGCCTGTGCTTTTATCTCATGCTATACCAATCATTAACATCAACAGCGGCTCTCAAAGAAAAACCAGTCATCAACAAAGAGACGTTGGACCGCAGCATCAGATACAACATCCAACTACAAATGTCTTCAGGTTGGCAGGTCCATATAAGACAAAGAGAGCAAAGTAAGACAGAGTGACCGGTGACAACATGAACAGACTGTAACTACCTGCATCGTAGTTGAAAAGCACAAACACAGCTCCACAACCATCTTACATTCACCACACAGTAAAGAAACAGCAAAGTTTGCCAGTGATGTTTGAGACAGTCCAGTATGAGTCAGTCTTACAGTGTTGTTCCTTTTAGCTCTGCTGCACTTCAGTCATTTTTAACCTCCAGGTACATTCGTGCACAGAACAAACCTGCTTTCTAGCTGAAGCTAACTTTGTTCCACGCTGGGCCCTGCACTACGATGCAAACGTGCACCTTTGTCTGATCGGTGCAGTCTAAGCTGTTTCTATCTTATGGCTGGTTCACCACTGCACACAAATGAAATTGTATGAAAACAGATGTTACTTTGAGCTGTTACTGTGATGTCCCACAATCACCACACACGAGTGTTTGTAATGTTAGTCCTAACGACCAAAGCTGATGATTATTCTTAGTTCACAGGGTGCTGACTTTGAGCAGCTGGTTTTAGTTTCATTTCCTTTTCACACAGCTCTGCAGGCTCACAGCTTCTGTACAGCCACCCATACTGGACTTGACTAAAAGCTTAGTTCAAGAGTTCATCAAGACATGAACTTTCACCTCAGGAAGCCGTCGTCATTCACAGCAGCAGAAGGTGCAGCAGGCCCTGAATCAGAGAACACGTCCACGAGTAGGCTGCCAGCATTGGTCTGAGCAGCACCGACGGGAGCAGCAGAGCGAATTCCCAGCAGGTCTGCTGATGGTGACGGGGTGGACTGGAAACCAGGAAAGTTGTATTAAATGGAAAACATAAGAAAAGCTGAGAGTTTTGCAAACAAAGACTAGAGAAAGCGTGCTTACAGCATTAGATGCAGCCATGGCTGCTGTGTCTGGGCCCCGGTCGGCCCCTCCATTCAACTCCCCAGCCTCTCGTTTGCTATCATCCAGCTCTGTCACAGAGACGGCTCCTGGGCCCTTCTTCTTCTTCAGCTTGGCCAGAATGGAAGACTCCCTCTCTGGAAAGGGAGGCATCTCCTCTAAGACGGTGGCCTGAAGGGGAAACGCATGTTGTGGGTTACCTTAGCCAAGCAGCCCTGACCATTAACATAATGTCGTTTTATCATTGGTGAGAACTAACCAAGACATCGGTGCTCGCAATCGAAGAAAGCTTGAGATACTCGACAGCACGCTGTTGCAGTTCCACATCAGAGTTGCGGATCTGGCTGTCACAGCGCAGCACCTCTTGGATGGTGGCCTTGGTCTCTGGGAACAGGTTGATAAACTTGATGTAGGCCGACAGCAGCAGTGCACGAGTGGGCACCGAGCACAGGTGGAACTTGGAATGAAGAAGGTTGAACTGGACCAGGGGGCTAGATGACAGGGAGACGGGCTTATTACCCAGCATTTCGACTGTCGACTTGTTACCTTATCAGATTAAAACCACCTTACCTGGAGCGTGGGTCACCAGCAATCAGGTTCCCAAACTCTCCAAGAATGTAGCCTCCTACTTTCACCATGTTCTCATGACAGGCAGGGGCTTGCAAAGCCTGGAACACAAAGGTTTAGTGGTTTTCCTGAAACGGATCACTGAAACAACCTTCTTTAGGATTAAAGTATTTTTCGACTTTAGGCCACGTTTGCTTTTGCTCACATCTCCTTCAGTTCTTACTGTTGACATTCAGACGCTTGAGGACAACCACTGCTGTTGCAGACAAGATAAAAACACTGCTATCACATATATGAATCAATTAACCAAAGGTAAACACACTCAAACCGTGGTGTGTGTGCTCCTGAGCAGCTATATTATTCATATATGAAAGTCTGAAGAGCCAAACCAGAGTGTGAGACTAATGTCCAAAAACAAAGTTTGAATGTAAAGAAGGAAAAACTCTTCTTAGTGAAACATCGGGCTGCAGAAGAGCCGTCCCAATAAAACACTTCCGAACCATCTTCCAACTACAAGCTCTCTCTATTCACCTCCACAACATTTCGAGGGTTCATGAAGCAGTACCTCAAAGACCGTTTTGGCAGCGTAGCCTTGCACATCGTCTCGGTTGATGACAATCTGAATGACGCGGTACCACACCTCCTCGCTGACGTAGTCCCCAGCAATGCGAATGAGGTTGAGGATAGTGTCTACATACCAGGAGTAGTCCACGGCATATTTCTCTGCCAGTATGGCCACTTTCAGCACCTGAAACAGCAAAGTCAAAACTGGTTCATCTGTTCAAAGCTGACAGAGTGGATCAGGACTCACCACTCACGTGTTTTCTGTAATGGTGCTAAGTGTTACCCCAGGCCTGGCATAAACAGCATTTGCTTGCACAGTGACTCACACCTACCATTTCCTCTCTGATGGAGTAATCTGCCGTTTCCAAGTAGCTGAGCATCTCCGCTACGATCTGTTTGGCGTTGCTGCGATCACACATGGCATACAACAGATCGGCCGCTCGCTGTCGCACACTCACGTCCCTCTCAGTCTGCAGAAGCACGGACAAACAATAAGAAGAGGAACACTGAGCGCCAACAGTCCGCTACACCAGTGATGGTGTGTGTCTTTGTGAAGGTAAGCATTCATTCTTAAATGTGAGGCGTCACCTTCAGGGCATTGATAACGGTCTCGATGTGCGTCTTGACCGCTTCGTGGGAAAACTCAGAGCTGGCCAGCGTACACATGCTCTCCAAAGCCAGGTAGCGCAGGTTCGTCTCTCTGTGCTGCAAGAACTGACCCAGCTGGTTGCAGGCTCGTACCAGGAGGTTTGGCTCGCTGAGTAGGAGACAGAAAAACTCCCTTCACTGACAGCCTGGTACAGTTCTGAGCAGCCAGTTAGCACAGAGTCATGGTTTGTGTCCGTTTTGGTTTTAAGGTGACGACTCGACCACCACGCTGCTGCTTCTAAGGTACTATAGACCAGCGGTGCCCAACCCCCGGGTCAGGGCCCGGTCCGTGAGTCGTTTGGTACCGGGCCGCGAGAGCTGAGGCTCCGCTGTGAAATTCATGGTTTTCAGGGTTTTATCGTTAACTCGGTTCCCCTGGGTCTTTCCCGTGTTGTAGTTGTGCGTCTTATTTTGAAAGAAGTATTTACGTGTTACCATAGCGACCAGAGAGCATTAAGGGGCAGAGAGGAGGACGTTACTCTCAGTGTTGTTGAAGCATTTGAGGAGCACGCTGCTAGCTCAGGCAGTAGAGCAGGTCATCCACTGATCGGAAGGTTGGTGGTTCGATTCCTGGCTTCCCCCAGTCTGCATGCCAAATATCCCTCGGCAAGATACTAACCCCAAATTGCTCTCCGATGCATCCATCGGAGTGTGAATGTGTGTGAATGTTAGCTATGAAGCACTTAGAAAGATGCGATTGTGTGAATGGGTGAATGCACAGGTTGTGTGAAGCTTTGAGCGCTCAGATGAGTAGAAAAGCGCTATATAAGAACCAGTTCATTTACCCTTTACCAATAAAGTTACACAATTACTCAGTTAATTTTCAAAATACCACAGTTTTTATCTTGGTCGTATTTATTTTGTCGTATTTATCCGCCTTAAAGGCCGGTCTGTGGTGCATTAAAGACCGCTGCTGTAGACTATAGAGAACTGATGATTTTCACTCAGCACAGGCATCATCTTTAACTTCTACGTATGTAACGTTGTTAAATAACTGCGCAGAATAATATAAAACCTCTATGAATATACCATAAAGAAAGACTTAATCAGAACGTGGGGCTTTAAACCTGCTTCACACATACAGAGGACCAGACCATGACTGTACAGAGGTTCATCTACATATTTCTGTCTTACGATAAGAGGAAGAAGGGCAGTTCTAACAGTGTGCCATCTTTAGTAGTAGTAAATGTAAGAAATCTGTCAGCAGGGTTTAAATGAGAAGAAATCAGATTAACATTGTCCATTCAATGTTTTCTGAAGTGAAGAAGCTGCTTGGATGAGAAATGAAACATTCTGGGCTTTTCTATAGTACGCTGTGGAAACTGTCATTTAATTGTTTATCTATTAATGAATTACTTTGGTGTCGTTTGGTTACTGGAGGAGGAAAAGTTAAGAAAAACACATTTTAAAGTCTCACATGTCTGCCCAGAGTAGTCCAGCAGTCTGGGCTGGAGTCTGTGGGCTGAGTCGGACCCCCGGGCATACATCTCACACCCCTGTTCTAGCAGACCCTGTGCACACCCACCTGGGAGGAGATCCCCCGGACACCACCTGTTGTCTCATTAGGAGCATGCCCCATCGTTGTTAGGCATGCATGTCAGCACACGAGGGCCAAACACATTACCATGTAACATGTGAAAAAGGACTAGTATGCCATTTCTTCACTGGCTTTGTGGGTTGTGTATATATTACCTTTATCATGTTCTTTAGTGGTATGGATTCTCTTTGTATTCATAAAGTAGTCGTACTATAATTCTTACTAAAAATATCACTATTAGATGTATTAGTAAAAGTACTCCCCTTAATGAACAATACATAAATAATAACTGTACCTCAGACTCACAGGGCCCAAAGTGTGAGTGAGAGTGAGTCAGTGAGAGATGCACAGAACAATTTCAGGATGTATCCATGCTGGTCAAATTTAGAGGGTTTGCAGTTGTTACAGGCTGTGAATGTGCTGAGGAGATGATCTGCGTTTAGGTGTGTGTTGTGATGTAAATAAATATCGTATTTTGCTTTAAAGAAAATAGTTGTCGATACTTTCGTTTTGGGATTATTTTTGTGGAAGCCCGTATTAGTCTTTTTTTATGAGTTCGCCCTCCTTAAGAGCAGTGAGCTTGGGGGCCCTTTTTCCCTTATTTCTATTTTTCCTGAGTTGCACGCCGGTTGCCTAGGCCGGGGTGTAACATTAGTGCTACATTAGAGTTAAAATAGTGTCACATTAGTGTCACATTAGAGTTACATTAGAGTCACATTAGAGTCACATTAGTGCTACATTAGTGCTACATTAGAGTTAAAATAGTGTCACATTAGAGTCACATTAGAGTCACATTAGAGTCACATTAGTGCTACATTAGTGCTACATTAGAGTTAAAATAGTGTCACATTAGAGTTACATTAGAGTTACATTAGAGTCACATTAGTGCTACATTAGAGTCACATTAGTGCTACATTAGAGTCACATTAGTGCTACATTAGTGCTACATTAGAGTTAAAATAGTGTCACATTAGAGTTACATTAGAGTCACATTAGAGTCACATTAGTGCTACATTAGTGCTACATTAGAGTTAAAATAGTGTCACATTAGAGTTACATTAGAGTCACATTAGTGCCACATTAGAGTTACATTAGTGCTACATTAGAGTTACATTAGAGCTACATTAGTGCTACATTAGAGTTACATTAGTGCTACATTAGAGTTAAAATAGTGTCACATTAGTGTCACATTAGTGCTACATTAGAGTTACATTAGTGCTACATTAGAGTTAAAATAGTGTCACATTAGTGTCACATTAGTGCTACATTAGTGCTACATTAGAGTTAAAATAGTGCTACATTAGTGTTACATTAGTGCTACATTAGAGTTACATTAGTGCTACATTAGAGTTAAAATAGTGTCACATTAGTGTCACATTAGTGCTACATTAGTGCTACATTAGAGTTAAAATAGTGCTACATTAGTGTTACATTAGTGCTACATTAGAGTTACATTAGTGCTACATTAGAGTTAAAATAGTGTCACATTAGTGTCACATTAGTGCTACATTAGTGCTACATTAGAGTTAAAATAGTGCTACATTAGTGTTACATTAGTGCTACATTAGAGTTACATTAGTGCTACATTAGAGTTAAAATAGTGTCACATTAGTGTCACATTAGTGTCACATTAGTGCTACATTAGAGTTAAAATAGTGCTACATTAGTGTTACATTAGTGCTACATTAGAGTTACATTAGTGCTACATTAGAGTTAAAATAGTGTCACATTAGTGTCACATTAGTGTCACATTAGTGTCACATTAGTGCTACATTAGTGCTACATTAGAGCTACATTAGAGTTAAAATAGTGTCACATTAGTGTCACATTAGTGTCACATTAGTGCTACATTAGAGTTAAAATAGTGCTACATTAGTGTTACATTAGTGCTACATTAGAGTTACATTAGTGCTACATTAGAGTTAAAATAGTGTCACATTAGTGTCACATTAGTGTCACATTAGTGCTACATTAGTGCTACATTAGAGTTAAAATAGTGTCACATTAGTGCTACATTAGTGCTACATTAGAGTTAAAATAGTGTCACATTAGTGCTACATTAGTGCTACATTAGAGTTACATTAGTGCTACATTAGAGTTAAAATAGTGTCACATTAGTGTCACATTAGTGTCACATTAGAGTTACATTAGTGCTACATTAAAGTCACATTAGTGTCACATTAGTGTTACAGCTCATCTTCTCTGCTGGGTGTTTAACAAGCAACACTGATGGTGCCACAGGAAACTGTTATCGATGACGAGCTTTGCTGGCTCACCTGTCAGAACTGGAGTCACTTACACCAGAATGTGTTACAAACATACACAGGTAGACTGCATGCACACACATCAGTAATTACACACTTATTTACAGTGTCATTACAGCATGAGCAGCACAGGCTGGCAGCCGACTGCACTTAGATTAAATGTGTGGCGCGAGTTAGCGTGCATTCTTTAAACTCGAGTGATAACAGTTCATTTCAATAATAAGTCAGTGAGGATGCTACAGACAGTACTCACCTGTCATAGTGGATGATAAGTGAAATAGCCTCAAACAGGATGGCATTTTTAGCATTTGAGTGCTGCACCTTCTTTGACTTTGGTGGCTCCTGGGCCTTATTAAGAATGGTCTCCAGACACTCTACCAGACGGCCCTTGACAGCACCATCTTCTGGTGGAGGGTAACACTGCAGCAAGCGCAACAGCTTGCAGGAAAGCCAGGGTGCCGGCACAAAATAGTAGGTATAATCCTGCAGATCGGTGGAGGCTGACGAAACGATCTGGAGAACAAACAGTATTTATCATTGAGATGAAACCGTCTGCAGAGCATCTGTGTGGAAGCCTGCTCTCAACCGTGCAGTAAAACCTTGGGCCCTGTAACAGCAGAACCTTCCCGGTCGAACCCACTGGCTGGCCTTTCTGTGTGGAGTGTGGCTCCCCCCACAGTCCAAACACCGTCAGTGGTTCCCAAACTTTTTTTCCTAGGCCCCCTTTGTTTTACAAGAACCCCCCCCCCCCCCCGCGCACAAACACATCCTCCAACCACACACGCCCATATTTTGCCCCGTTGCGGTTTATTTCACACCTCAAACATTTAGTAAACACATAAGCAAATACAAGTAAACTGCAATAAATTACAGGTAGTAATAAAATAAACTACTAACTCTTTTACGCTGCGTCCGCACCTACACGGGTGTTTTTGAACACGCAGCTGTTTCGTCCACGTAAACGGCGAATCACCGAGAACGGAGATTTTTTTAAAACTCCTTTTTTGCGTTTACGTGTGAACGAGGAATACAGAGTTCGTCACGCAACGTCAAAGCTATGTGCCTTTTTCACGTCACGCTGTGGCCACGTTATTGTTTACATGAGATGAATTGCAGAATGACAGATAGAGACGAAATACTGTTAATCTGACTGTCTGCAGATTTACACGCAGTTACTGTCCCTCCATTACAAAGGCAGAGGCTCACGGTGTCATTATTTTACATGTAGTTGTTTTTTTTCCTGTGTAATAATATTCAACATTGCATCAATACATTTTTCAAAAAAATGCTTCTCTGTGCAAAATAGGTTTAAAAACAAACAGCTGTGGGATTCTGTTTGTCCGTGATTTGAACCGGGGAACAAACTGTGGCAGGATCAGCCTGATGTTATTTGTATCCCGCTGTAACTTGATTTAAACAGCCCAGCGCTGCTCCCGACGAAGGAAAGACCAATCCTGCAGGGAGACCTACCTCGGCACCTGTGCAGGTGAAGCCAAAGGGCAGATTTGCTTCACCATATTTTCTAGTCTTTGGCTTGGAATGAAGTTGGTTTGGAAACATATTCAGCGATGCTTCATCTCCTGCTTTGTGTTTGTGTGGGCGCCCCGTGCTAGCAGTGTCCAAGCGTTTTTGGGTTTTTTCCCTTTTCATACCGCACCCACCCCTGCAATGGCTCTGGGCCCCCCCTAGGGGGCGCGCCCCACACTTTGGGAAGCTCTGGGTTAAGTGGTGATTGTAAATTGGTGCGAATGTGCGGTGTGAGTGGTTGTCTGCCTCTCTGTGTTAACTCGTGACAAACTAACCACGAGTTGGGATCTTCTCCTAACTGATTTATGAATGCAGCACTGTTGATTTGGATCTGCTGTGCAACACCATCGAGAAGCTGCTGGTTCATTCAGCTCTGCAGGTGGAGGGTGCCTTTCTGCTACTACTGATGGAGAAGTGTACACGGCATATTTGAACAACAAACAGGAATAAATGAAGGATAAAAAACCAGTGTGTGTTTTTCACCCCTCTTATTCACCAAACGCTGTGTATTAAATATCCCAGATATCCATGTGGATTTACTGTGCAGGAGGCCATAGTCTGTCTGTGTATTTATCTGGGAGGCTGCCTTGTTTCTTTGCGAGTAGAAAGAAGAAGCGGCTTAAATGTAACGGCCAGTCAGCGGGTCCAACCCTGCAGGTTCAGCTTCAACACGTGACTGACTCGGTACATCTGGGAATCCTGAGCTAACACCGAGACTAATGAGCAGCATCAACAGTGAGAGTTACAAACATGAACATTTTACATACAATTGTTTCTGACACTCACCCTGCTGAGGCGGGAGACGGCGAGGGAAACGCACGTCTTAAACTCGTCTGGATTCTTCTGGCTCAGGCAGGTGATGAGGGAGATGGCTGCTGTCACTACACCCTAACCCCACCCACAAAGAGAAAATGAGTAACCGCACCGATTCATCACAGCGGAGACAACTGGTACATCACAACATGTTTCAGTGGCTCATTGAAAAACAGACAAATGCAGGCAGAAAATTTAATCATGTGAAAACAAAGTGCAGGACTCTGAAGTGTTACAGGGTTCATTCAGTCATTGTTCTCATTATTCTACAGTTAAAACGTTCCGGTAAAAACAAATACCACCGCTGCTTTGGCGCCTATACAGACTTATGCTGAGTCACTAACCCAGTTCAATTTATATTGTACCAAGTCTGAACAACAGCTGCCTCAACAGAGTTCATATCAGAAGATAAAAAAGCTACAATATCAGAAGGAAACCCAACGATCGCCCTGTGAAAAGGCACTTGGCGATAGTGGGAAGGACAAACTCCCTTTTGACAGACAGAACCCTCCGGCAGAGCCAGGATCAGGCAGGGACAGACATCCACCCTGTCGGTCGGGTGAGGGGAATAAACTGGCCAGAAGGAAAACTACAGGGGATGTACAAGGATGTACCGTCCACTCGGTTCCTTAAGGAGCCTTTTTGTGTTGTTTGGCTAGCGGCACTGAAACAGCTGTGATGTTCGTTTTAGTGAAGCTCTTTATGAATGAGAAGAGTGTGGAGGAGAGCCTGGTCAGGTGACAGGATGGAGTCAGGAACAGATTTTTCCTGGTGTGGCCAGATGTACGAGCGGCACAATCGGCTGCTGCGATCAGCTCTATCTCATGAACAGAACAATCTTTCTTTTTCCAAGAACATCACACCACAAACAGAACTATGATTCTTAGCGAATGCCATCAGCACGTCTGCAGGGAAAGTAGGTTTGTGTGTGTGATGGGGTGATGGAGTAAGACCTCCCCAAACACCAGCAGCTGTTTGGCTGTGCTTGGGTTACTATAAAAGTGATCGCTTAGACTGATTTTGGTTTCCTTATATCCCACCCAGTTATGGTTCTGTCACTAGTTAGCTAACATAAACAAATCTAAGTGTATGTTACCATCAACCAGCCAACCCGATGAAGTCACGCTCAGCACTGGCACAAGATGGCGCTCAACATGTTTGAAAGCCTTTAAGCTCTGGGAACCACTCCATGCTCGGATTGGTTAGTTCGTATTCATCTCTGGCTCTCTTCCACAGCGCGTCTTTGGCCTCCTCATGTAACCACCAGTCACAGCAGATGGCCCCGCCCCTCGCTAAGCCTGGTTATACCGGACCTTTCCTCCTATTCAAAGAGTTTTTCCTTCCCTCCGTCACCAAGTGCTCTCCCACAGGGGGATGTCTGATCGTTGGAGGGGTTTCTCTACATCACTGTAGGGACTCACAATATAAAGTGCTGTTTTTGTGATTTAGCATAATGTAAATAAAACTGAAATGAACCAATGACACGTCCACAGGTGCTCAGCTGGGCTGAAAGGTTAGGATTTACATGACCTAGGATATTATCCTTCTTAGAGTATTTACTGAGTTCTAATGCTCTAATGATAAGTGGCGATCGTGGCTCAAGAGTTGGGAGTTCGCCTTGTAATCGGAAGGTTGCTGGTTCGAGCCCCGGCTCGGACAGTCTCGGTCGTTGTGTCCTTGGGCAAGACACTTCACCCGTTGCCTACTGGTGGTGGTCAGAGGGCCCGGTGGCGCCAGTGTCCGGCAGCCTCGCCTCTGTCAGTGCGCCCCAGGGTGGCTGTGGCTACAATGTAGCTGCCATCACCAGTGTGTGAATGTGTGTGTGAATGGGTGGATGACTGGATGTGTAAAGCGCTTTGGGGTCCTTAGGGACTAGTAAAGCGCTATATAAATACAGGCCATTTACCATAAGTCACTGTCGACAGGAAGGAACACTGAGCAGAACAAGCGGCCCACGCGATGCTAAGTCCTCCACAGCATGAAGGGTCCTGCTGCTGAATGACCTCTGTGCTCTTACCATGTGTTGGTCGTTGAGTAAGTGCACTACACGGGACGTCCATTCACCCATCAGCACCAAGTCGGGAGAAGTCTTATAGAGCCGCAGCAGACAAAGGGCCGCTGACTGTTTCACACTGTCCATCGTATCACTGCGTTGCATCACATTCACAGTATCACAGTTAACAGGAGTTAATCTAAAATAAGTACAAAAACAACCCAACAACAGTGAAGCATCAAAAACACTTACCCTGCAACCAGTATCCGAGGGATCTCACTGGCAAAGGCTTCGGCCATCTCACGGCTTCCCACGTTCGCAATACAGTGAAGCGCCAGGCACATGAAGGTGGGGTTGCGGCTGGACAGGTCGTTCTTGATGGCGTTGTTGATCAGACGGATTAGCTCACTATTGCTATTCACCAGCACTGAGATGAACAGGTAGCCCTGGACAAATCCACATCGACAGTAACAGTGAGTGGCTTTCAAACACAGCATCCCACAGCGTGTGCTCTGCATGTGTCACGATTTTGTGGACTAAGCAGTTTACACCAGCTGCTGTGTCACCCACGTTGTGTTATGATGTTAGCACACTCACAGGTTAACAGGAGCTGTGTCCCAAAACCTAAGCCGCATCCTTCGGAGGACCCGGCCTTTGCAGTCTACGTGGGCCGGGTCCTCCGAAGACCGAGAAGGCCGGAAGTGCGAGGCTGTGAAATTAGACGGTCTAGCCTTCAGATCAGCGTCACCGCGGTCTCGGTGGAGTTTAATAAACTCGGCCGTCTGCTCCTTGCTGTCTAAAATATAACAGGACATTGGAGTAAACTCTCGACTGTCTCACACTTCTGTTTAATCAGTTTTCTGTTTGACGTTTAGTCAGCTGTGTGAAAACCACCCGATGGGTTAATAAAGTTTTATTTTACCTAATAACTTTAAATCTCAGCCAAACTGATTTACTCAGGAACCAATCAAACACCGAAAAAAGCCAAACAATAACATTTTTAAGTTATCTGAGTGACTCATATATCATGTTTAACCTGAGCAGCGAAAGACGGCGGTGGGTCTGAAAACGATGAAGCTGGGAGTTCGTTGTTCTTAGCGGCTTCAGTGACCCTCGACCTCCCGGTCAGCTGTCGAGCTGGTGGGTAACAGACGTCTCCGAAAACGTCGGCGCACTTTTGCAAATATGCGATGTTTTGATAAACCGAGCAGATATTTCAGGTTTACACAGATTCATTCTCGCCTGAAAATATGTTAAACGTTTATTTTGTGACCCAGAAAGATTAATAACAGTAATATTAAAACTAACTAGCTGCCGCCATTGTTGGAAACTGGAATGGTGGGCCACGAAGGACACACCCGA
This sequence comes from Rhamphochromis sp. 'chilingali', assembly GCF_963969265.1. Taxonomy (NCBI): domain Eukaryota; kingdom Metazoa; phylum Chordata; class Actinopteri; order Cichliformes; family Cichlidae; genus Rhamphochromis; species Rhamphochromis sp. 'chilingali'. The sequence continues at coordinate 36,292,185 of NC_137942.1, read as the reverse complement.
CCCATCCTTCAAATTCGGGGAAATGAAGGACGGATTTGTCGGCCGCATTTGAAGGAGTCGACGAACTGGGACAGCCTTCATCACCTGGCTGTGACGTAATCGGCCTACAAATGCGGCCTCAGGAGGACGCGGCCGACATTTTGGGACACAGCGAGAGTATCAGGTGTCATGTGAAACTAACGAGCTGTGACACAAATGACCAGCTGACGCCTGTTATACACTCAGTATCTGCTGTACTGGGTCTACAGAGGTCTCTCTTTTAATAGAAACACCTGGATTAAGGCTTCATAGATCAGATCTTAAAACTATGTAAAGAAATGGTTCATCCCAAAATTCATTAGGAAAGCTGATCCCACTCAGCAACAGCAGTCACTGCATGTGTGCTACGTGTAGGGATGGGTACCGGTGTTCTGACATAAACGGTAGTAACCAGACCGAAAAGCAGCGCACATTTCGCTGCTTTTTTTTCCTGAGCTGTGACACACTTTGGATTCTAGCCAATCATTTTATGTTTCCGAGGATAGTAGGCGGGGCCAGGTATGTATGTTCTTTTAGAGCAGAGCTACAGATTAAAAATGCCCAAGGTGAAGCGGTCAAAGTCTGGCTGTACTTCACAGCAAAAGATGCAAACTCAGCAGCAACAAGTGCTTTAAGCTGATACTGTGATACTGTCAAAGGAGGTAACACCTCGAATCTGATGAAACACCTGGCGACGCATAGCGTTTTTTTTAAAAGCCCAGAAATGCGCCGTATTTGATAGCTTGCTGCGAGACCTCACACCGAGCACATCTACTGCGGGTGTGGTGCCTGTTATCGGACCCGGAGCAACATCCCCAAAAACCCGAAGAATAGAGTCCTGGCCCCTAGCCCTGCCAGTGTAGCAGAAATGATGAGGATGATGATGCAGCAGCAGCCGTTCTTCTCTGCGTGAGTAGCTTAATGTTGTTCGTGTGTAATTTACGTTGAGTAGGCTAACCACGTTATTACATTAATGCATGTAAGGTGAACTAGCAAACATCATCATAGCTACATGCTGCTGTCTTCTTGTTTGATGGCAGATGCTCCCTTCACCCTGGCCAAAAAGGCTAAAATGACCAAAGAAAAAGAGGGAAACAGTTAAACATGAGAGGTTTAGGATAAAGTTTGTATTTTTTCCATTGTTTAAGCACTGCTTCCAGCCAAGAGTGATACCATATATGCCCCATAGCTGCAGAAAAGGCTAACATTGTTATCTTTTTACAAAAAACAGCTGAACATGAGAGGTTTTTGGACAAAGTTTGTGTTCTTCATTCTTTAAGCACCGGTTTGAGCACCGTTTAAGCACCGGCACCATTTCAAAAGTACCGGTTTGGCACCGGTATCGGATAAAACCTAAACGATACCCATCCCTAGCTACGTGTGCTCTCACACCTGCAGTTGAACACCTGCACCGAGACCCTTTGAAGCTGGTCTCAGTACGGCTCCAAAGGAACTCCAGAGCCGTTTGTTTATTGTGTGAACGTGATCCGAGCCCAGGTGTACGCTGCAACACTGTGTGAAACAAACCACAGGAAGTGCTACAGGTTTACACACTTGTTTGTAAACTTGGTAGAAATCAAAGTTCCCAGCTCGGATCAGGGTGAAGGTCTGGAGCTTATTAGCGGTCGTGTTGAGTCAGTCGCAGCAGTCACTTCTCAAACCACATGGATCCTGAATCATCCTTATTCTGCTAACTAAACATTTCCTGTTCCTGAGGAAACTCTCCACACCCCACAGTCAGGAAATGAAAAGGTCTCAGCAGCAGAAGGATTTGTTCTGCAAACATTTACTTCAGTTTTTTCAAACAGCATTTCAAAGAATACATGAATCCACACAGGGCTTCATGTTTTTTCCTAAAATGTAAGTATAAATAAAAACACCCTGGAAAAGCGTGCGGCGGTGACGAATCACAGCTGGTAGTGACGTGAAGTAAAGGACTACCACGTTAGCTATGTCACAAATAATCTAATTCTGTTTTTATTCAATAAAACAGGGAAATGATGCTGTCAACACTCTCACGTCTTATATCTGGTGAGCCTCAACGGGTCAGGGATCGGGTGTTTGAGTCCCTCCTGTACACTGGAGCAGAAGTGGGCCAGCTGTGAACGCTTGGTCACAGTGTTTAGTGGACACGTGAAAAGTGGAAATGCAGCCCATGTTCATACAGCACTTTTATACTGCTACGTAGCACTCAAAGGGCTTTTATACTACACACACACACACACACACACACAGTAGTGCAACACTTGCATGCATCTCACACACTGACATGCATTTAAAGAACAAGACTACAACGCTGTGAAAGACTTACAATCTGTTTCTCTGTGTACTTGTTGGAGCTCAGCAGGTTGACGGCCTCCATGTGTCCAAAGTCAATGTCATGGCCAAGCAGAAAGATAAAGAGCAGCTTGCAGACATACTTCTTCTTGCTGTAGCCATCCAAAGCCTTGTCCCCTTTGAACTTGGAGCGGATGTTGGCCAGCTCTTTATTAATCCGTTTGATCTCAGCCTCCTTGCTCTTACCTGATAAGGTTAAAAACACAAAGACACTCGTGTAGCATCAGCATTCAGAGGTGGACAGATCTGGCCACTGAAGGCAACTTTAAGATCGCGCAAACCAGCAACAGCTAATCGTGAGACCGTTTTCATTTTTCTTTGACTGAAACTATTTGACAAAATGTTTGGATAACTACGGAGCCCTGCAAGGGACATAGGAGAAAAAAATGAAGATGAACTTTTGAGAGATCTCACAAAACGTCGAGCTGGTGGGTAACAGATGTCTCCAAAAACTTCGAGCACTTTTGCAAATATGCGACGTCTTGAGATGAGATGAGAGAGCCTTTATTTGTCAGTTGCAGGTCTTTTGCCCACAACCGAGATGACAGACCTTGCCAACCGTACATACAACACAAACATCACATTGGGGAGACAGGTCAGGCCAGGTAGCGAGGAAAAAAACATCGAAATGTGTAACACAGAAGGATAATACAGGAATGCACAGATATCAACACACCACAGCACAATAAACACAGACAGCAACATGGGAAAGAGTTCCAGTGTGTGCATCAGATCTGGGACCGAGCAGATATTTGAAGTTCACACAGCTACATTCTCGCCTGAAAATATCTTTAAAGTTTATTTTGTGACCCAGAAAGAGTAATATTAAAACTAAGCCTTCGAATTGGGACAGCCTTCGTCACCTGGCTCGTCACCTATCCCAGGACTGCAGCCAATTCCAGTTTCCAACAATGGTTTAATATTACTCTTACTGCGGTGTTAAGCAATGCAGTTGAAAAATTTGGGTGCACCTAACTTTTGTGCTGATGTGCCTAAGAGAAAAAGTTAGGCGCACCGGTGCAACCGTGGCAAAGAGTTAGTCTAGAGCAGCGGTCTCCAACCTTTTTTGCGCCACGGACCAGTTTATGCCCGACAATATTTTCATGGACCGGCCTTTAAGGTGTCGCGGATAAATACAACAAAATAAAACTAAAAAAAGAAGGTTTATTCATAACACACGTGAAAAGACCCAGGAAAACAGAGTTAACGATAAAAACGATAACAAAATAACGCTGAAAACCAATAAAAACCCTGAAAACTACACATTTCACACCTGAGCCTCAACTCTCGCGGCCCGGTGCCAAACGACTCACGGACCGGTACCGGTCCGAGGCCCGGGGGTTGGGGGCCGCTGGTCTAGAGCCCTGCCCTAGACTTGTATTTCTGACATTAATGGTAAGACGGAGGTGAGTTGTGTGCTTCTGTTTCTTAGATTGTATCTCTGTAGCTGCCACGTGTCCCCTGCTGGGACTATACACACGGTCTGATTAAGAAATTCCTCATATAAGGAATTCCAACAGGTGGTTGGTCATGCATTAGTGTAGGGTCCACCTGATTTGGTGAGGGTGGATGTGGATTTTTGAAGCCTTGCAAGAACTCTGTCAATGTTTGTGATAGAGATGGACCGATCCGATATTACGTATCGGTATCGGTCCGATACTGACCTAAATTACTGGATCGGATATCGGAGAAAAATAAAAAATGTAATCCGATCCATTAAATATCACGAAAGCACCTCACAAAACTTGCAACACGCCGTAACTCGCCTCAGAACGTTAGCACGTCGGAGCAGTATGCATCACGTGATAGAGCGGCTGTGGCATGCGGGACCTGTCGGTGGTCTGGATAGCATGTGGAGCTTCGCTAGCAACCTGGCATTTCATCTCCGACAAAGTTATCCCCAAGAGAAGTAAAGCAAGTGTGTAAGTCCATCTCTGAATGTTTGTAAAGCATTCCTGCGTTAAGCTTAACGAGCGACTGCCTCTCGCTCTCCGGCTGCTACTTCAATCATGAAACTGCTTAATGATCAGCTGATCGGCTTTTCTGTCGCGAGTCCGTCTTTGTTTTTGGCCCACTTTGCACCAGAAAGAGGAAACCAGCGGCTGAACAACAGCAGCACGTTTAAGCTTGATCAGCTGTTGTTAGAATTTATTTAATATTACTTTCTACTCCAGGATCTTTTTCTACGTAGCTGACGGCTGGTAACTGTGCAGGGGCGCATCTAGCAAAGTTTAGCCAGGGGGGCCGATAGGGCATTAACAGGGAAAAGGGGGCACAAAGACATACTTTTCTTTCTTATTCTCATTTAAAATGTCTAGCTTTTAATAAATAATTATCTGACACCCAAAGTTTTAATTTGATGTAAAATGAATAGAAGTCAATTACTGTATATAGTGACTATTAAGTCTAATATATATACCCTAGTAAGCTATAGTACTTTTTCCTTTGGGAAGGTACCATCTGTGCAGTCTGCAGTTCTGTTGAAGAAAGATGTTGAATCTATTTAATATTTCTTGAAAAATAATTGATTTCTGTGCATTTTTTTTCACACTGCATCAAATTAAGGTTGGTTACGTCGATTAAGCATCATGAGGTGGAGCGTGAGGGGTGGTTCCCTATTTTTTATTTATTTATTTTTGTTGTTGCTGGGAGTTGGAACCCTATTAGTTAGGTTGCTTAATATTTACGCTAAGTACTCTTTAAAATACCAGAATAGGGAGGATGGTGTAGGTCTAAGTTTATTAGATTGATCAGTATTGCTGAACTATGAAATATTTTTTTTGTATACAGGTATAACAGAATAGCTTTAGTGTAGTTGTTGTTTTAAACTTGAGTATGAACTTATACAAAATGCAGCAAGATATTTTAAAAAACAGTTTTGTTGATTAAAAAACACTATATCGGATTCATATCGGTATCGGCAGATATCCAAATTTATGATATCGGTATCGGTATCGGACATAAAAAAGTGGTATCGTGCCATCTCTAGTTTGTGACCAAGTCTAGGTTATCCCCACAACATGGGAACCAATGTAATCCTCTATAAAGGCTGTCTGGTTGTCTGATGGCTCCTACTTTTAAATTGCCCAACTTCCACACATCTTATGTGGTCTGTGTTGAAGCCACTGCAGCCTAAAGCGGGAAAAACAAACAAAAAGCCCTCCACCTGCTAGCAGATGTACGTACGGTATGAAAAAGAAACCCCTAGGAAACACTTTTCTCATCTTATTATGCTCACAAGATTTGAAACAACACTTGACTCCTGACCGTGACACTAAAATGTCCCCTCAAAGGTGGGTGTCCACAATATCCAGCCTTTCACAGCTGAGCGCCTCTATCGCTGGTTTTTGGTATAAAAACAAACAATTTTCAATTGTTGGGAAACAAACCCAAAAATGGAAAGTGTGAAAGCCTTTGTGTGAGTCTTCACCATAAATTCAACAAAGTTTACAGTGTAAACAAAGCAGAACAAAAGTAAAACTGAGAACCGCTTATTGTCCAAGGGGAACAGAGGGTCCACGACGGGCACTACGGCCTAAACGGAGTTGGCAGTTAGTCGTCTGTATGAATCAGACCTGCGACCTGTGCAACTGCTGTTGACCTTTCATGTTTTCTGTCAAAACACGGATGGAACGAGCTCGACCGACTTTATAATGACCATGTTTTTACAGCTATGAAGCCACTATGTTTCTGCAGGATTTCTATTGTTTTATCGCTCAGCTCTAACTGCAAGACAGAAAGCAGGAATTACTTTACTCCATTCAACACACTGTTAAAATAACTGTGTGATGACTCCCGTTGTTGCTGTTCTACTATGTTTCCATCAGGAACCTGTCCCAGCTGTCATGGAGTGAGAAGCAGGGTAGACCCTGGGCCAGGCTGCCGATCTGTATAACTAAAACTGAAGTGAACAAATAAAGTCCAACTGAAAGAGCGCCGACTGGACTGGAGCCAACGACTCTCAGTGTTACCAACAGCACCGCTGTGCACCTGCTAGCATGTTATTAAAGAAATGCATTAAAAAACTGAAATAAATACTGGAGGCTGTTTGTTAGTGTCGGTTTAACAGAATAATACTCTGACTTGCTCTCACTATCCATCCTTTATTCAATGTTCTGCACCCCAGCAAATGAATAAACTCTTGTTTGGACGAGTGTCCCCATGAAGTCAAACAGGCTGGGATGAGTGAGGTCAGTTAGAGAGCCTGCATACTGGATGAACATTCAGGCTCGCTCACCACTGATATTTGACAATGGTGTGTTGATAAAGTATCGCAAAAGGAAGATGACACATTTCTGTATCAATCTTTAGTCTCGCTCTGCTGTGAGCTCACATAGATGAACTGGAAGGCTTTGGGATGTTCCTGCAGAAAAAAATATCCCATTTTAAAATTGATCCAGTAAGATCCCCACGAGGAGTTTCCTCAAATACAAAGCCTCACAATGTTGCCAAATACCTGGCTTCAGCTGGGTTTAGGCTACGGCCCATCTTGGGACATTACACGACCAGATTTCACAACAACAACTTCCTGTTTCATGGCAAAATCTCCATGCCACTTTTACTTTACAATATGAAGCAACTATTGTTTTCAATTGGTGCCATGTTCATAAAATCGAAATGAACTATAAGTGCTTCGGCCCTATCAAACAGAACAGACACAACAGCGTCCTGATCATGATTTTGGCCATAATTAACCGAACATGATCAAACGATACTGAAAACACATGTTCTGCCACAACAAGCTCTCCCTAAACCACTGCCTGACCATTAGGGCTGAACGATATATCGCATTTGCGATAATATCGCGACATGATCAAGTGCAATTTTCTAACCGCAAAGGCTGCAATTATACTCTGGACATGTCCAAATTCATGGGCTGCATCCTCCTGAGGCCGCATTTGTAGACCGATTACGTCACAGCGACGCGCCGAAGGCTGTCCAAATTACTACCATATCCCAGAATTCATAGCGCGGCCCAGCCAAACTCCAGTTTCCAGCAATGGCGACCGCTACTAAGTTTTAAAATTACTCATACTAATCTTTCTGGGTCACAAAATAAACTTTTAACATATTTTCAGGCGAGAAAGTAGTTGTGTAAACATCAAATATCTGCTCGGTTTATCAAGATATCCCATATTTGCAAAAGTGCTTCGACGTTTTCAGAGGCGTCTGCTACCCACCAGCTCGACAGCTAGCCGGGAGCTCGAGGGTTACTGATGCGGCCGAGAACGGCACAACTCCCGGCACATCATTTTCAGATCACCGCGGAGTTTCGCTGCTCGGGTTAAACGTAATATATAAGTCACTTAGACAACCTAAAAATGTTATTGTTGGGCTTTTTTCAGTGTTTTGTTTGTTCGTGAGTAAATCGGTTTGGCTGAGATTAAAGTTATTAGATTAGATAAAATAAAACTTTATTAATCCCCCGGGTGGGTTCCTCCTTGGTTTTCACACAGCTGACTAAACGTCAAACAGAAAACTTATTAAACAGAAGTATGAGACAGTCGAGAATTTACACCAGTGTCTGGTTATATTTTAGATAGCAAGAAGCAGACGGCCGAGTTTATTAAACTCCACCGAGACAGCGGTGACGCTAATCAGAACTAGACCGTCCAATTTCACGCCTTTAAACTTTAAAGGTGTGTTTGTGTGTGTGTTTATACAATTGCTATTATGTTTGCACTTTATGTGTAATGTTACTGACTGCAGAGATCAGTAAGATGTGTGTATTTTTTATTTATTAGTTTTATTTATTTAATATTATTTTTTAATTGAATGACTGTCTAGTAGTTCACAGATGTCGAAAAACTGAGTGTGGTAAAGCCACTGATTTTGTTTATGTATATTTCTGCAATCTGCACATTGTACTGACTTTCATTTTAATGTTTACACCAGGGTTCCTTGTCAGCACTTTATGCTCAGATGTTTGTAAGCTAAAAATAAACTATTGTGTATGTTCAAATATACTGTTGTGATTGAAGAAGTTAAATAAAAATGTCAGTCATCAATTCATGCATCACCTCATGTCATCATAACAGAGGTCTGTCTTCCAGGAAAGAACAGTTTAAAATTAATGTAATATAGTATTGGCCATACTATATGATGTATTGCTTGTCTTTGTTTAATAATACAGAAGACAAAGACCTTAAAAAATAATCGCATATCGCATCGCAATCGCAATATTGGGGCAAAAAAATCGCAATTAGATTATTTTCCATATTCGTTCAGCCCTACTGACCATGTGCCTGCATTTGCCAATCACTGACCTAATTCGTGTTTAGTCTGAAGAAGTAACACTACAGTTAAAGACAGATCTACTTTCTGCTTAAACAGCTATAATGTTAAGCAACACTGGAACAGCAGAAGCCAAAGAGCTTGTCAGTAAAAGACATTTTTACCATGAAAAGCAATGATGATGATAAATGAATGGGATTTAATCATGGGTCATCCTGCAGCCCGCCTTCCTGCTCAAACAGCGATAGACGGCTACCAACCAGCATGGCTGATGAGTTAAAGCTTTCTAACTACCATCTGCCCAAGAAGTGGTACACTCCCCAACTGGCCAGGCAGCAGACAACTGTTTCTAACAGGCTTCCATTAGCACAGATACGCCTCATCCAGTACCTCCAAATGAAATATAAAGACAAAAAACAACCAGTTGCACAGTCTGATTTACATAAGTGTGTTGCTGACATAACAAGACTGAAATTCATTCTCACAGGTTTTTGTCAATAACATTCCAATACAGCCTGTCATGTTATTACTATTTATTTCAAATGAGTATTTGATAACATGTAATCCAGTGTATTTCCCAAGGCTACAAATCACATGTGTTTGGAGATGTCTGCCTGCCTGATACAGCACGTTTGAAAACAAGTCATCTAGACGCCTCTGCAAATGTTTGCAATATTCGTCACTTTGAACATTTACACTAGTTGTTGGTCCACATTTTTATTTTCTGCTGAATTTCTCTTTAAATGTGCCCAAAAGGCAGAATAACACAGTGAAAGCTGGAGGTATCAAACATTCGACCATGAAGTAGCCATTACTGCCTGTCAGTGTAAGCCTGGAAGAACTGTCAGGTGTGCAGTGACAAGCACATCAAGCACTGGCATGTGTAATCACAGCAAAAAGGAAACAGTAGATGGCAACTACTTCCTATGTTCTTGTTACTACTCAGTAACAGTGAAAAGTGGTATTCACGTCATTACTGGAATAAATATTACTAGGAAACTGACAAAAAAAGACATTTATATAAAACTTTGAAGTCAATTGCTGGATATATGTAGCATTTTGTTACACGTATTAGTATTGTTTATTATTATTTTTTATACTTTGCTCCTTTTGTTGTTGTTTTAAATACCAACCACTGGTTTCCGTGTGAGCTTCAGTCTTCCTTCCCTGCATGTGGAGCGTCCTGACACGACACTAAATTTCAATGAACTTTCGTCCCCGAGCTCTCCAACATGTACAACTACACAACAGGAAGCGTTTGATCAGCGCCGCCACTCCAAGCCTAACATCGCTTATTCTGTTCCTGCAGGTGACTTCACCACCGTCACGTTACTGTCAATACGTAAGAAATCATTGATTGTTTCACTAAACGTTACCAAACTGATTTTTTAGATACAGCTTTCTGCGTCGAGGTTACCACATGACAACGCTGCATGACGTGTGAGACGATCACCAGCAACGACATTAGCCATGTCAACTTTGACGACACAATGAAATAACAACACATATGATGAAGAAGCATACAGAAAGGTAACTCACAGTTTCTAATGTCCGAAATGAAAACAGCCAATCCGCGCATTCCATCTCCTTTCGACACAGCCGGCATGTCTGCAGGTTTCTGTCCTCACTCTGGCCTTCTCCGAAAAACACTGATGCCGGTCACCCTCTCACAGCGGACTGGAGTCGACGATGGCAAACTTGATGTTTAGTAGTAGCCGTTTGCCTGTCTGCAACTTTGTGACTGACTGCTGCCTACCAGGTTCGGTCGCTGCTTTTAGGTGGGTAACTCAGGTAGCATTTACTAGATCCGCTGGATGGCAGTCTATCAACAAGTAGCGGGATAAGTTAACGTTATCCCTGTTAGCTGGCTTGTTTCCTTGGCTATGGCAAGCTAACGTTATTTCATTCAATCCTCATCTACCTTGGATTGGAAATTACGTATAACTCATACCACAAAAATTTGCTAAAGATAAAAACGGCTACTGATAAATGTCTTAAAGCTAAATGCACTCAGACGTGTTAGTAAGAATGCTGTCCGAGAGTATATTGTTCAATTACTTCGAGTCACGTAACGTAAAGCTAGCTTAACAGCTAGCTAGCTGACTAGCAATATCATTCAAATACTGGAGCACATCACCGGTCGATCGGAATAACTCAATAGAGCGTCTCAAATACCAACCAGCGGTCGGACTTCCTTGAGCTCTCTATTCGCGCACTAAATTTGGTTAAAAATATTATGTCCTGAATAGCTGATGTCCGCTCCAATTCGTTAGCCTGCACTGTACGGCTCGGATCAGGCTCGTGACAGCAGAATAACGTGACCGCGCAGCACTCCCGTGAACGCCTACGCTCCTTTTCGTCGTTCGAGTGGACCCTATTGCTGATTGGACAACTTGCGGCAATATGTGGCTGTACCGACACAGTGCAACTCTGCCATGAACCCATTTGTATGGAAAACAGGCTACGACTGAGCGACAGGGAAGCCGGCCCGACGGAAGTATGCTAAAAGTAGGCTTTCGTATTAACAGTGCTAAGCTGTAGTGTCCAGTCGACAAGTGTTTTATTGTCATATACAGATAATCAGTGTAGCAACATTTACCTGTAATGCTCGTGTTTCTCAGCTTTACATGAACATGTACAAAGTGTACAGGTATATTAAGAAAGAACATAACAATAATAAAATATAAAATAATAAAATACCCAGTATTACATTTTAAGAGAATTTAAAATCATTTTTGGTGTTTACAGTTTGTGCAAAACTGCAGTGAGGATTTAACCATAAAAGACGTTATTGTTTTAAATAATATGTGAGAACTGAAAACATCACATGCAAATGACATGCAGTTTCACCTGCACAGGTATTCATTGGTCCTCGTGCAATGAGATTCCTAGCACAGGTTTCCAGCTAATGTGTCTGTTTACCTGCACGTTTCCATTCAGTTATTTGGGAGCGGTGGCACTCAGATATGCCATCTTAGGACCGTTCAATGGACAGGGTCAAAAAGTGTCTAAACAAAGGCATTTGAAACCAATAACATGATCAGGTCTTAGATTCACAGCATTAGGACATTGATCTACAACAATGCTGCAGTTCTGTGGCAGCTGGCAGCAGATGGCTGCATAACATTTAGGATGCAACATGCAGCACTGAGCATCAATTAAAATATTAATCATTAGATTGCACCACTATGTCTGATACCAATTCAATTCAATTTTATTTATACAGCTCCAAATCACAGCAACAGTCGCCTCAAGGCACTTTATATAGTAAGGTCGACCCTACAAGAATACATACAGAGAAAAACCCAACAATCATATGACCCCCTATGAGCAGCACTTTGGCGAACAGTGGGAAGGAAAAACTCCCTTTTAACAGGAAGAAACCTCCGGCAGAACCAGGCTCAGGGAGGGGCGGGGCCATCTGCTGTGATTGGTTGGGGTGAGAGAAGGAAGACAGGATAAAGACATGCTGTGGAAGAGAGACAGAGATTAATAACAGATATGATTCAATGCAGAGAGGTCTGTTAACACATAGTGAGTGAAGAAGAAATACCCAGTGCATCATGGGAATCCACCAGCAGCATAACTAAGGGAGGATTCAGGGTCACCTGATCCAGCCCTAACTATATGCTTTAGCAAAAAGGAAAGTTTGAAGCCTAATCATTTTTTTTTTTTTTTTGCCTGTCCCGTTTGGCTCTTTTGCATCAGAATTGTTGTCTAAAGGCAAAGAAAGATGCCCAACGGATTTACTTTACCAAATTGACCATCCCAGCCTTGCCGTAATGGTCCATTTGATTCACCTTTTATTGTTTATTTTATTTTCACTTACTGAATACGGGACAGACTTGACTGGGGGAAAGAAGGGGAGAAAGAAAGAGGGAAAGAGAAACAGCTGAGAAGAGGGACGGGGGAGAAGGGCAAAAAACAAAAACCAACAGAACGGGCAGAGGAAAAAAAATGCATATATCAATCACCTGGATCACCTGCTGAGAAAGAAAAAAGAAAACAAGCAGAAGAGAACAAGAGTAATAGAATAAACAACATCACAATGATATATGGGAATATGACAGTAAATACTAAATGTTAAACATTATTGTGCAGCACATAAGATCAACAGAACACAGTGTGCTTTGAGGTAGGAGCCAAAAAGGGTGTAGTTTGTGGGTGTGATCACCCGTGTGTACACCTGTGAGCATGGACGCGCTTGTTTTTTGTTTTTTAAAAGGTTCCTTCATGTAATGATCTGCTAGAGGGTGTGGGGGGCCACAGCCCCGTCCTCCAGGGCATGAAGCAGGTATGGAGGAGATCAAAACTCCAGACATCCAGAGGCCCCCAGAACACAAGAGACCAAGGAAGACCAACAGAGGGGCAGCCGCGCCACTGTCCCAGAAAGAGCTGAGGAGAGTCCCAGATGAGGGCTCACTCAGCAGCCGCGGAGCAGAAGCCAGGGGGAGTTGCAGTGACGCGCCCGTGAGCTCCGCCGGCAGTCAGCCGTGCCTGAGTGACCGAGCCCCAGGCCAAGAGGTCGGGGGCACCCCACCTCCGAAGTGGCCCGAGCGAGCCCCAGGCTCCAGGCCCCGATAAGCGGCCGCCAAGGAGTGAGCCGGTGTGTACCTGGACGCCCATCCCCGGACACAAAGAACCACCAACGCACCGATGTCTGAGGCAGTCCGCCACTGGCAGGGGAAGTGGTGGTAGGGGGAGATAGGCCTCCAAACCTTGGAGGGCCTGAGATGTCCCCAGAGAGGTGGCGCCTGACACCCAACCTGACATATAGACACAGACATACAGGCACACACAGATACAAACATCCATTCCCACCCTCATGCTCTCATATGCACTTACTCCACACTCAACCAACGTGGAGACAGACATAAAGAGACGCTGTACACACGATCACACTCCCCAAGCGTACTCTACAAACCGGGTCTAGGTACCCTTGCCCCTGGAGGGGGGAACTGCACCCAGACCCAGGTGGTGTTACCCTTTTCCCTGCGGTGGGGGGAGGCAGACCGCCCCGACTCCGCAGCAGCAGGGAGGCCCCACACTCCAGACCGCAGTCGGACGGCCAACTCCTCCTCCTAGCCCCCCCGCTCCAGCAGGCCGCAGAGAACGGGGGTGAGAGAAGACTCCAAACCTCCCTCCACCCGCTCATTGTAGTGTTGATGCATGTGTGTTCTAAGGTGCATTTAAAACCCAGGAGGGCATGGAGCTACCTGCCAGAGAGCAGCAGGTAAGCGCATGGTCCCTCCTGCTAGCCCTCAATGTCTACGTGTATTTAAAATTGAGAGGTGGGCAACGACGCCAGGGGTGGGGTGTACACCCTGATGGTAACTTGGACTCCGTGTATCGTGCCCACCCCCAAGATCCTATATGTATGTGTAATGAGAGTGTGAGTAATGTGAATGTCTAAGTTGTGGGATAAAATTGAGGCAGAGGCAGCCAGAAGGGGACAGAGGGGGGGGGGGGGGGGTAGTCTCCTCTGCACCCTGGTGACATACCCCTACTCCAAGGTCCTGTATGTGTGGGTGGTTGTGGTGGAGCGGGAAGAGGGAGGCAGCTGGAGATGGGGAGGGAAGGAAGGGAGGGGCAAGTGACCCCTCCCTGGGGCCAGCTCCCCCGCTGACCCCAGTAGGCACCCCCATACTCCGCGACCCACCAGGGAAAGGGGGCCCAGGCCCATCCAGACCGGGAAGCCTAATCTTGAAAGTAGAGATAGTGTCTGTCTCCCGAATCCAAACTGGAAGCTGGTTCCACAGAAGAGGGGCCTGAAAACTGAAGGCTCTGCCTCCCATTCTACTTTTAAATACTCTAGGAACAACAAGTAGGCCTGCAGAGCACAAAGTAACAGCTAAGAAAGGAAATGACAACATAGGTGAAAATATTTGGACAGACAAAATGTCTGACGCGTACTAACAGATGCTCTTCTGTGAGCAAAGTGAGATCAACGGGTATTAATGATGGTTTTAAAATCAGTTTCCATTTTAATTTGTCAGTTCACTTGAATTGTATTTACATAGCACCAAATCACAACAACAGTCACCTCAGCACACTTTACTTTGTAAATAATAGAGAGAAACCACAACAATCATATGACCCCCTATGAGCAAGCACTTTGGCGACAGTGGGAAGGAAAAACTCCCTTTTAACAGGAAGAAACCTCCAGCAGAACCAGGCTCAGGGAGGGGCGGGGCCATCTGCTGTGATTGGTTGGGGTGAGAGAAGGAAGACAGGATAAAGACATGCTGTGGAAGAGAGACAGAGATTAATAACAGATATGATTCAATGCAGAGAGGTCTGTTAACACATAGTGAGTGAGAAAGGTGACTGGAAGGGAAAAACCCAATGCATCATGGGAATCCCCCGGCAGCCTACGTCTATTGCAGCATAACTAAGGGAGGATCCAGGGTCACCTGGTCCAGCCCTAACTATATGCTTTAGCAAAAAGGAAAGTTTGAAGCCTGATCTTGAAAGTAGAGATAGTGTCTGTCTCCTGAATCCAAACTGGAAGCTGGTTCCACAGAAGAGGGGCCTGAAAACTGAAGGCTCTGCCTCCCATTCTACTTTTAAATACTCTAGGCTCTATAATGTTATACTGTGGACATTTATGTGCTTTCTGTGCAGAGGAGGGGTTTTTTTGTTTCCTGTTCTCATGCTGTCCTCCTGTAGCCCAGCATGAGTAGAGTTCTCTTTTTTTCCTCTAGTTATATTTTATAGTTTGATGATTTAAAGTAGAGATGGACCGATCCGATATTACGTATCGGTATCGGTCCGATACTGACCTAAATTACTGGATCGGATATCGGAGAAAAATAAAAAATGTAATCCGATCCATTAAATATCACGAAAGTACCTCACAAAACTTGCAACACGCCGTAACTCACCTCAGAACGTTAGCACGTCGGAGCAGTATGCATCACGTGATAGAGCGGCAGTGGCATGCGGGACCTGTCGGTGGTCTGGATAGCATGTGGAGCTTCGCTAGCAACCCGGCATTTCATCTCCGACAAAGTTACTCCGAGAGAAGTAAAGCAAGTGTGTAAGTCCATCTCTGAATGTTTGTAAAGCATTCCTGCGTTAAGCTTAACGAGCGACTGCCTCTTCTTGCTGCTACTTCAATCGTGAAACTGCTTAATGATCAGCTGATCGGCTTTTCTGTCGCAAGTCCGTGTCTCTTGTTTGTTTTTGGCCCACTTTGCACCAGAAAGAGGAAACCAGCGGCTGAACAACAGCAGCACGTTTAAGCTTGATCAGCTGTTGTTAGAATTTATTTATTATTAGTTTCTACTCCAGGATCTTTTTCTACGTAGCTGACGCTGGTAACTGTGCAGGGGCGGATCTAGCAAAGTTTAGCCAGGGGGGCCGATAGGGCATTAACAGGGAAAAGGGGGCACAAAGACATACTTTTCTTTCTTATTCTCATTTAAAATGTCGAGCTTTTAATTATTTAATATTTATCTGAATCTTACACCCAAAGTTTTAATCTGATGTAAAATGTATAGAAGTCCATTATTGTATATAGTAACTGTTAAGTCTAATATACCCTAGTAAGCTATAGTACTTTTTCCTTTGGGAAGGTACCATCTGTGCAGTCTGCAGTTCTGTTGAAGAAAGATGTTGAATCTATTTAATATTTCTTGAAAAATAATTGATTTCTGTGCATTTTTTTTTCACACTGCATCAAATTAAGGTTGATTACGTCGATTAAGCATCATGAGGTGGAGCGTGAGGGGTGGTTCCCTATTTTTTATTTATTTATTTTTGTTGTTGCTGGGAGTTGGAACCCTATTAGTTAGGTTGCTTAATATTTACGCTAAGTACTCTTTAAAATACCAGAATAGGGAGGATGGTGTAGGTTTAAGTTTATTAGATTGATCAGTGTTGCTGAACTATGAAATATTTTTTTTGCATACAGGTATAACAGAATAGCTTTAGTGTAGTTGTTGTTTTAAAATTGAGTATGAACTTGTACAAAATGCAGCAAGATATTAAAAAAACAGTTTTGTTGATTAAAAAACATTATATCGGATTCATATCGGTATCGGCAGATATCCAAATTTATGATATCGGTATCGGACATAAAAAAGTGGTATCGTGCCATCTCTAATTTAAAGTCTCACACACAACCCGTCAAAAGGGGAGGGGGACCGGCTGCTTCCAGACCCAGATAGCAAGGAGACATTGAACTAATGTTGATTTTTCATCTGATCCATCAGAATCGTCAGGATTGAAATGTCAAAATCAGTGTTGAAAGAACATTAAAATACTGATGGAACCTGACACTGACAGTGAAATAACATTGATTCACCGTTGTTCTGTTATCGTTGATTGTTGATCTATTTATAGTTGACAAGGTGACAACAATCACGTTGAAAAACCATCGATTTATGGTTGAGCGGGAAATTAAAGCTGCTACCACTTGGACTATTCCATAGCACCCCTCTCACAGTGGTACGTCCCATCAGGCTGCGGGAAAATTCCATTTAAGCTCAGCAGAGTTGACCGGACGTTTTGTCAGAACACCGGAGACACAGTCTGAGTTTGTGCACGACACTCTCGGCTTTATCAGATAAGAATGTGAGAATTTAGTTATTCGTTATTGGAAGGTCGACGTATGTACGATATTACTAAACCTAACTTAAACAGAAGGAGAAAAGTATAAATTTCACAGACAACACCAACGCTGAACAAAGAAAACATTTCCATGACCCACATTCATGTCTTTCCGTTATAAGGCGATTTGCTTTTGTTAGCCGTGCGGTCGGCTTGCTCTCGCTCTATGGCTGCTGTATACAGAGTTAATTCCCACAAACGATTTACAAATGTGTGCAATATGATCCAGAAAGTTGCCGCTACAAATGCATACAATGCGTGTGTTACACTTGAAGCTTTGACCGCACCGGTTTCCATTTATAAACACGTGAAAGAGTCACCTGAGACCGAATGATCACGTGACTTTACATTTCCGCGACTTTAATAATGAACGTTCCTACCTGGAGCTTATCTTGAATAACATTATTTTCCTCTTTTTATTGACATTGTTTTTTTCCCCATTTTCTCATTTCAGATCAGTAAAGTACAATCGACCCATAAACAAGTAAGATACTCGTGTCTTCAAATTATTGCTAGTTTTTAACCATTTTTGTGTGATGTAAATTTTACTGTAACTTAAAGCAAAATAAACAAAAAACACAATACTGATATTTTGTTTTCTTTCAGACCAAATCCCTTATACAGTTACAGACTGATGATGAGCAACCTCCAAAATCAAAGGTTTCCCCAGGCCCCACGTGTGAAAGTACCAGGTAATAATGTAATGTTTAGTGTGTGTATATATGTGTGTGTGAGAACAGGAACCTCTGTAGACGAGTTGTATGTAATTTTTAATTTTTTAAACATTTTTCTATACAGGCTCCACCACTCTGCAGTCTGCCCCCCCCAACTCACTTCTAGCAACCATCATGATGCTCGGGCCAGCTACCGGCTCCTTTCGCCAACCTACACAGCTATGCGACCTCCCCAGCAAATAGTCTGCGTTCAGTACCTTCTCTAATGACGGTATGCTTTGAAACAATGAGCTGCATCACAATTTCATTGTAATCTTAACTTCAAAACACTAATTTATGCTGCTGAATATCATCATATTTTGCTTTGCTATCATATACCATTTATATGTAAAAGGCTAAATTGTAAACAGTTTTAACAGATTGAACTACTTAAACCTGAATGCAAAATGTGAAGCCATCACTTATGGATATAGTCTTTTTTTTCATCACAATGCTTATCCAGTTTATCACAAGCCAGTATTCTTTGTGTTATTGTTCTTGTCAACAGATGCAGCCTTCCAAAAACGTAATCATGATAAACGAGCTGATCAGAGAAGTCGGGGACCTCCGTGAGGAGTTCAGAGCCTTCGGTTAATCCTGCAGCACTGACCCTGTTGATGCTGGGGTATTGCCTCTGGATTAGCCATTTAACAACATAGATGAGATGAAGTGCAATGACCGGAGGTGAATAAAGCAATGGTAAGTTCTTAAAGGTTCTGGTACTTTTGTAACCCAGAACTTTAGAAATTGTCAAATTCAGTTAAACTGCTTAAAATGGCCTTCTCCTGTATGTTCTGATTGAATATACAACAGCAGGCTATCATTGGGAGATCCAACAAATAGAAATAGAAATACATTTCACTGCCAGTAGTTTGGTTTATTCATTATTAGAAAATTAGGCTTTGAGCTTCTCAGCTAATGGCTCTTTGAGAATCAAAGTGATGCAGCAGTTTGCTGACTTTTTCCTTGTGACTTTCATATTAATCCCATAATTTCTCCCTGCTGAAGACAACTGACAAGAGGTTATTCATATTTAAGCTCTAATTTGGCCTTTTTCCCCTTCTTTTTGTGTTTGTGTCCTAGATGGCCTGACTCAGCCGGTGGGGTAAACGCTGTTTCTGAGTTTGCCTTCGGCCAAGCTGTGCAGAAATGTCTCCTCTACGCTCCAGATCACATGGGTGGTGCAGCATGCCCGATATCCAGCTCGATCCCTGAGTAAACTTAAAATAAAATAATAAGTGACCTATAACCAATACCTGTAACAAAGAAACTTTTTTTTCTTAATGTAATAAATTACTTTGTTATTGATACAGATGTCTGTCATTTTTTTATTTCATAATGCCAGATGCTTCATATTATAGGAATATTATTATGGACATGACAAATTGTATTGTTGTTTCAATAGTAACCAAGGGTGCGAAGTGATGGAAAATCAACATCAGACTTCAACAGTGATTCAATATCTGACATTGTTTCAATGTTAAAGGGTGCAAGAGTGACGTTAGGTCAACGTCAGATTTCAACAGTGATTCAATAGAATCACCTGATATTGACTAAACATTGAAACGATGTCTCCTTGCTATCTGGGGATAGAGCACATTTCATTCATAATGTTGTCAGTCCAAGCCCATCATGTATTCATGATTTGAAATGTGTGAAATCCCAGAAATAAACCCTAGACAAAGTGAATCTGTGAACTAGGGTGTAGGTCTGTTAGGTTATGTTGTGGTGATCCTTGGGTTGGGGAATGGGTGTTCATACTGGAGTGCAAAATTAAAACCAAGATGGACAAGAAAGGTTCAAAGCCATCAGGTGCTCAGTTTAGAAAAAATAGAAAAGAAGAGGAGAAACGAGCAACAGATGCAGGTAAGCAGATGTGTGATTGGATCATGGCAGCTCATCCTGAAACAATCAGAATCAGAATAGTTTATTAATCCCGAAGGAAATAATGTGGGTTACAGTTGCTCCAAGAAGAAATGGTAAAAACAGTAACAGTAACAGACTAAACTCCAAACATTATGTTACAGATTTTAATATTAATCAGTTATTGTCAGTTGTTGATTTGTCCTGTTCTCATTGTATGACGAATTATGATGGCTGTCTGGTAGCTGTTTGCATACAATGCATACTCTCTCTCTCTTCATATGTGTGTGTGTTTCTCTGGTGAAATTCAGTGTGGTTCCGACAACAGTTTCATGTTAATGTACAATCCTTAATATTATACACACATTTATACGCACACATAAAGTTTTGTGTGTGTGTGTGTGTGGGGGGGCAGAGGTGAAATCCTCTAACAACGATGCCACGCATACAGGATTGTTTGCATTCATTCACAGATGCTTCAGTGAAGGTTACCAAGTGATCACAGACTATTATTAGGGACTTAAAAAGACCGGAAGTATTCAAACACGTTAAAAACACAACAGTCTTAATGGACGCAGTTCAGTTTGGACCCGGAAGCAGGGTTTTACGTCATCACTTAAAAACCGGATTGATTTGGAGGCCGGGCCTGTCGTCTGCACCAATCAGAGATAAACGTTGGCCGTCGTGGGCGGGACAAAGGGAGACGCTTACAGACCCACGCAGCTACTCTGGGTAGATGATCGAAATGGCGGCGCCAGCAGAAGGGATGGAGGTAAGGTCTTCTAGTGTGGAAATAAGCTTCACTTATATTTATCTTTGGAGACGACACGCGGTCATTTTATACAGTCACGCCACATTGCGTACACGGTTATGTTTTTACCTTTACTTAGCACATGCGTACCAGCTAGTGATGCATCCATTTTAACATGGCTAAGGCTAATAGAGCTTTAGCACCGTTGGCGCTCATTCATCTAACATATGTGACCGAGAAAGGCCAGACACCTCACCCAGCACGTGCCGCGGCTGATCCTCGCGGCTGTTGGACGCTGGGAGAACAGAACCGTCCTTTCAGCTGACGCGTCACCGGCTGCTGGCGATGGAGCGAGCCTGTCGTGGACCGCATGGGTGCTACCGTGTTAGCTTTTGAACTCGTTAGCTAGCTGTGCTACAGAGTTGAACTCTTTCTTGGTATTTTCTTACAGTTTATCCATAAACTTGTTCTTTAACAGATGTCATGCGATTTCTGCCACGATCGTTTCCCTCTGGTGCAGTTTACAGGCGGCAGCAGCGCTGAACTAGCCGCGTTAGCATCCTCAGGGTGATAAAGAACTACGTTGTAGGCAGCTTTAGGTGCTCTGCCTCTCACAGAGGTGAACAAACGTGCTAGCTGTACTGAGCCCGAGCCGGTAGCTACAGAGGAGGTCGTGAGTGTGCACGTGGAAACCCAGCGTTATCGAGGAAGGCCAAGCGCGCGCGATTTCTACCAGCCATGTGCCACCATCTTTTGTTCGGCCAGAGTTCGCGTTAAAGTGGGCCACGTGTATTCAGCCCGGCGTGGAGTCTGTTTTAAAAACTCTAACCCGTTTAACTCAGTCCGTGAAGCCGGACTGGGAACGTGCGTGTTTTCAGCCCCCGTGTCTAAAGCACGTGGAGCGCCATCTTGTCGGAGTACACAATAGGACATCACTGGTTCGGCTGTTGCCGCCTTCAGCCCTGTTCTGGGTTTTCCCCCTGCAAGAGATGATCGATGCTTATGGTTGTGGATGATGCTGATACCTGGTGTGTGTGTAAACAAACTCTGGACTGTAAGGCTGCCACAGAGTTGCTATATTAATATATCTAATTGTAAAGGGAGCCAACAAAGCTGCTGGTTGTCAGATTTATCAGCTCTTATCACTAAGACGGGAAGTTCTAATCATGTCATTAAGTAGTTATTTGGAGACTGTGCAGCTGCAGCTTTGGTTATTAACGGTGTTGCTGCTTCTAGAACAGTTGTTCCTGTTCCCAGCCCTGAAACTTGTTACTATAGTGATCATCATCATGGTCCTACACGCCTGTTGTTGATACAGAGACTGCGTTTAGCAAAGATGATGTTTAATTGAGACGATCTTGGTCTACTGTGAGGTTTCCCAGGGGGAGAGCTCAGCCAAGCCTGCAGCGGAGGACATGACATCTAAGGACTACTACTTTGACTCATACGCCCACTTTGGAATTCACGAGGTATTTCTCTAGTTCGTAATCTGTTTAGAGCGTAACTCAAGGAAACCTGTGTGTCATGAATCCTGCTTTGTGCTGTAGGAGATGCTGAAGGATGAAGTTCGCACTCTCACGTACCGCAATTCCATGTTCCACAACAAGCACCTTTTTAAGGACAAGGTGGTGCTTGATGTGGGCAGTGGGACGGGTATCCTCTGCATGTTTGCTGCCAAAGCCGGAGCCAAGAAGGTTATAGGGGTAGGTGTTTGATTCACCTATCAGTGGTAATGGCGTCACTCACAGCTAGCGACGGTCTCTTGATGCGTTTGTGTTTGATCTCCGTAGATCGAGTGCAGCAGCATCTCTGACTACGCTGTGAAAATTGTGAAGGCTAACAACCTTGATGATGGTGAGTAAATAGAAGCCAACATGATTTCAGTCACGTGATCATATTTAAAAATACTTGAGCTCTTCTTGTGTCTGCAGTGGTGACCATCATTAAAGGAAAGGTGGAAGAGGTGGAGCTGCCTGTGGATGGAGTAGACATCATCATATCAGAGTGGATGGGCTACTGTCTCTTCTATGAGTCCATGCTTAATACTGTTATTTATGCCAGAGACAAATGGCTGGTAAGTGTGCACTTCTGTTTGTTTGAGCTCTGTGAGTCCTGTGGTTGTTTGTAAAACATGAATTCGATGCGTTCTCTATGAAGGTGTGTGTGCTTGTGAGTACGGTTACGCCATGATGGCGTTGGACTGCGACAGCATGTCTACATGAAGCTGATAACAGTAATGATATTGGACAGCATATCTTTCTACTGGCCCATGTGTGTGGGATTGACTGAACTGTCACAGCTACAGTCCTTGTGACTGTTTGTGTAAACAGTGTTGGCTGTGGTGATGTTTGTGTGTGCGCTCAAACCTTTGTTCCTGTCGCACGTCTGCGATGCTCCTTAAGTCTGTAGATGCATGGGTTTGGGTTGAGCCAGGCTCAGCTTGTGGGTTTTTAAGCTACTCGTTTATTGCTCACTTGGTGTGAACATACTGACTTTATTGATCTTTTCTCTGAATACTTGTGTTTTTGTCCCTCTTTATACAATAACAGAAACCAGATGGACTCATTTTTCCAGACAGAGCAACCCTTTACGTCACCGCCATCGAAGACCGACAGTATAAGGACTACAAAATACACTGTGAGTGCTCCGAGTGTTTCCTGTATGCAGGTCATTGTCAATATCACCCAGTTGTCCCACAATAAGAACAAAGATCCAGATAAATGAAGAAGTCCTCGACGTTGGGTTCACTGTTCAGTGTGAACATTAATGTGAGGAGGAAAAAGAGCCAGTGTAGCTGTGGAGCTTCACTCATGAAGTGAAGCAGCAGAAACATTACAGTCCAAACATCAGCGAGGTACCAGCACAGTGAGGTCTCCGGTGTCGGTGCTGCAGTCGTGCTGTAGTGGAGGGGAGCTCCGCTCTGCTGTTACATTTATTCTAATCTGCGCTCCCTTTTCCTCGTCCTGCCGTTCGCCCCACCTGTTGAGTCCAAATCGCTTCCTGTAGTTTTAGAAAAACACATTTAGGTGGTTTTAGGATTTTATTGTGGACGCGTCGTTTTCTAAGTCGATGTATGTTTATCGTTGGTGTCGTCGACTCTGAGGACGCTCTAATAATTCAGTAAGTGGGTGTGGTAAAATGTCATGTGTCCAACATGTAAGGTTACATCGTTGTGAAAGCGTGCACACAGTGAAGGAAACGAGTGTGTTTTTGTGTCGTCACACAAAGTCCGGTTGTATCTGAAACCAAACTGGACCAAAGGAAACGACCCGTCACAGGAGCCGTCCATCAGTGGGCTCACTCCGTCACCCGTGGGCTCTGATTGGCTTTGATGTGCTGCAGTCGTGACCTGCTGTGAGGTCAAATGTTTGCTCGTGTTGCAGGCATTTCCCCTCTCTGGTGTCATAACTGTTGGGTCTGTTACTCACAAGTAATGGATTACTTTAATGGAGTGTTTTAATTACTACACAGAGTAATTCTGTTGTTTCCGTGACTTTGATTAATCTGAGCACTGAAACAGTCTCAGCAGTACAAACCTGACACACATCTAATGAGGACACGCAGACTGAACTCGGCCGACCACACCAACCTCTCTGCACAGTTAGACTGCTGTGGACTGAGTGGGCCTAAAGACGGAGTGAAAGTAGCTGCGTGTCTGAGATGGTTGGAAGTAACTTTGTTTAATGCTTAAGTCTGAAGTCATTACTCGCCAACAGAGCGCCGCCTCCTCGTCAGCCTGCCTTCATCAAAGGTCACAACACGAACAGGTTTCATGAGCCCAGTTTGACCTTTTAGGTTCAAACTGTCATCAGCATGTAGAGTCAGATATACAGCGATGAGTGTAAAACACTGCACCGGCTCCTTTTATGCTTCACTGTGATGTAACTATGAAAATGCCCATCAGATTGGATCCACTGTGTAATACAAGCTTGTGATGGTGCCGAGTTCAGGCTGTGCTCCAGTGTTTGTAAGCGTTCAGTGTCAACGTGGTTATTTAGTCTGCTCGCCATTAGCAGAACGTCAACAGGACGAGGTGAGCCGAGCACAGCGCTGCACGTGACAGACGCTCAGAGCGGTGACCCGTCTGTCAGAGAGGACACTGTGGACCATTGTAGCTGTAACCTGGTCTTGTCTCTGTCAGGGTGGGAGAACGTGTACGGCTTTGATATGTCCTGCATCAAGGAGGTGGCGATCAAGGAGCCCCTGGTGGATGTGGTGGACCCCAAGCAGCTGGTCAGCAACTCCTGTCTCGTCAGGGTAGGTGGATCGTTCTCTGCTCCTTGAATGGATGTGGGACAGGCAGAGGGTGGCTGAAGCTGACCTGAAACATTTGGTCTGAAGGCATCTTGTCTTTTTTGTCTAGGAGGTGGACATCTACACGGTGAAGGCCGAAGACCTGACGTTCACGTCCCCGTTCTGCCTCCAGGTGAAGAGGAACGACTACATCCACGCGTTGGTTACCTACTTCAACATCGAGTTCACCCGCTGCCATAAGAGGATCGGCTTCTCTACCAGTCAGTGTGCCTGCTGTCTTTACACTGGTGTCCCAGTATGCATGCTTTCTACTGCCCTGATAGTCACTGCATGAAAGCAGGTCTCATACCTGAATGAGTTTACAGTGTTGGCAGGATTGTTGCTCTGGGCGTTCTCAGGGTTCACGTACTTCATCCACATACTGAACATTTCATGTTCTGTCAGACGGGACGCACTGACCTTCCTGCAAACGGCGGCGGGTCGTTGCTGTTGTACAGATCGTTCACCACTGTGAGCTGACATTAGTGTCTGCTTTGACAAATTCAGTTTTATTTATACAGCAACGAATCCGGGAGGAGAAGCTCACATCTCAGCCTGCAGCCAGAATTAGCTTTACAGACACATGACTACAGGTGAACAGGCGAGGGGTGGTCAGCTGATTGGAGCCAGTCAGCTGAACTGTGTGACACACGGGGCGGGTTAAAATAAAGGCTGGTGTAGATTACCAACGCTCTGTCTCCCGACAGGCCCAGAGTCTCCTTACACCCACTGGAAGCAGACTGTCTTCTACCTGGATGATTACCTGACTGTGAAGACTGGAGAGGAGATCATTGGCACCGTCAGCATGAAGCCAAATGTCAAGAACAATGTAAGCACGGCTCGGCCGCTCTTTGCTTCGATTCATTTGTCTTTGTGTAACCTGACCTGCTGTCTCTGCAGAGGGACCTGGACTTCACCATCGACGTGGACTTCAGGGGCCAGCTATGTGAGATGTCAAAGACGCTGGAGTACAGGATGCGTTAGACGCCTTTCCCTCCGTTCCTGTTTTGTCATTAGTAGAGGACAGATACAGAGTCTGAGCGATAGTCTGACGCTCCCGCAGCAACATTTTAAAGACATCACTTGTTCAAACATTAACAGTATTTAAATGGTTTTTGTGGCTTTCAGTTCCAAGTGCATTGGCGTGGTGCTTCATTGTCATATACACGCAACAAAATGTATGTTAGCATACGAAGGTTTGTCCCAACACCTCGTTGGGTTCTTTGGGGTTCTGTTTATTTTGCATGGGAGAAGTTAACACAGACGCAAACTCAGCCTGTCCTTCATTGAACGGTAACCATGGCGTTGGAAAGGACGCTGTTTGTAGACGGTTGCTGGACTGATTCTTGCTGGACTTTTAGGCCACACCCCTTCAGTTCCACCTTTCCTCAGCTTGAGAGCAGTGTGTCGATGGTAACAGCTGTGTTGGCACTCTGCACAGACCGCTCTGACATTCTCAGTTTTCTCTTTTGTATTGTTTCTGGCTGCCACTTTCTTTTTTTTAAAAATAAAATTCATAAACTGTACATCTAACTTTCTGAGTTGTGACGCTCTCCCAGCATCTTTGTAGAAAATCTCACCAAACAATGAATTGTTGCTTCCATGTTCAGGTGTTTACTGCCCTGAACAACAGTTCTTCACATTTTACAGCACTCTGTGGACTCTCATTACATTAAACATGACATGTTTGGGCCTTGGGTGTTGGACACTCTTAAATTGATTTAGGGACTTTAGAGATGAGGCCAGAAACTGTTGGACAGATGCTGGTTAATTGATCACAAAAAAGTAGGACTTTATCGGTTGGACCGTTAACTTAAATTTGTCGAAATTGTTTAGGCGCTAAAGCTGACAGATCTGACAGTCACGCCAGTGAAGCTTAAGACCCTTAATGAACCGAACATCAACTCAAAATAAGCACAGATATGCAATGTGTATAACATAGTTATAACTGCATCTGAAATACAAGGTTAATATGATAACTATGCATAAACATCTTAAGGCCATCTTAAAGCTGTCTGTTACCTTGTTAAAGCAATGATCATACTGCAGATTATATTATGCTGGTAAAATACTTCTGTTCATCCCCACACCATGAAGTCTAGAAGTTTAAAGGAAGTAGCGTTGGTTACTAGTGATGGGCAGATGAAGCTTCATGAAGCACTGAAGCTTTTCATCCAATTGGTTCACCCCAACGCGAAGCTTCATTTGCTCTAGTAGGCCACCTACTGGACGTAAAAATAATAGCTGGCATGAATTTGAAGAGTGTGGCATTTTGCACACAGCCTGTAAATGTCAACAACAAAAGGAGTGTGTAAAACATCTATATTGCAGTGATGCAGTATACTGTGTATATTTATACTGGCAGTATGGAAACACAATAAAAACAAAGCACAAATATAAATATCACACACGTAACTTATAACAGTTGTATAATATTGTTATATCATTTAGTAACATTACAGCATGCTATATTATCATTGCATTTGATGGCTCACCTGGTCTTGCTCCACAATCGGTGTTCCTCTTATTCTCATGCAAAGCTCTGTAGTGCCTAAGCATGGATGTTGTTGTTATATCCCAGCTCCCTGGCACAGAGCAAACACCTCACCTTGTACAAAAGTACAGACAGCCTAACATAGGTTTTATTGCACCATCAGTATTATGAAAATACATCTTCTGTGGAAATTCACATACCTTGTTGGGAGGAATAAGATCAAAATGTTCCCACACAGGGGAGGACATCCTCCTCTTCTTAGCTGGCTCCATTCTCTCCTGACTTTCTCTCTTCACTCTCATAAACCTCCAAACTGTCTCCAAACTCTCACTAACAACTCTCCATCAAACACCCACATTTTGAATGAAGTCTGAGGGGTTTATATCGCTGTCATATCTCGCAGCAAAGTTCGAACCACTTCATGAACCAGTCACGTGGTACAGCCGGGCAGCGAGGCTTCGGACGTCATCATTTTCAGCTCCTCCCATAAATGAAGCAAGCCTCGATACGCGCTTCGCGGAAACGCCCCCTCCATTACTCGACACACGCTCCGAAGCCTCGATACAGAACGTCCCATCACTATTGGTTACTGTTCCCAGTGAAAACACAGGTTCTGATCGATGCCACGTTCTGGCCCGCATCCTGAATTCAGACGTACGAACTCTGAATATGGGAAACAACGTTTGGCCTCACGTGGTTCTCGTGCATGCAGAAGAGTCTGTGGGGGACATGCGGTGAGTCGTGTGTTAAAGCGCTGTCAGAGAAGATCTCAGTATAATAATACTCGAGTATATAATACTCGAGTATAACAAACACTCGCCCACATGCTTGATGCTAGTCCCGAGTTGGTCCCTGCTGCCTCAGTATGTATGTGCACGACTTGTGTAGGCGAAGCGTGGAGGAGAAGTGTTGTATAAAGAGCTTTGATTGCTCGGGTAGGATAGAGAGGTGTCACATAAACAGTGTCAGCGTTGTTTATCAGCTGGTTCAGTCCCAACTAAACTGTCCTACATGAAGCCTCTGATGGGTAAGCACGAATGACCACAGACCTTCAGCATTGTTGTTTCACCATGAACTGGCCACCATCAGGTGCTCGCCGCGAGAGCCGAGGAGCAGCTGCAGAGAGACGAGCTCACAACACCCCATCACTGATGGAGCACGTTTAGTTTGCTGACCAGCCTGTGAAATACTGGGAGCCTGATCGCATGATAATGTAACCAAACTCTGGATGCTGCACAGAAAAACAGCATGGCAGCAGTGCAGTTTGGGGGCAGGACCATCGGGCTGGTTTCTAACATTCAGCTGCTTCATATAACTGAAGGAAGGAAAGACGCTACGAGACCGTCTAGATAAACATCCGCTGCCATCGACCAGGATGATGAAGGTGAAATGAGTGAACGTGTCATCAAACAGCCGAGGTTTGAGTGTATAGACGGGCCCATCACATCATCACTAACAAAAGCTTTGGTGTGAACTCTCACTGAGTTTGTACAATACTTATATCAGAATCAGAAAGGGCTTTATTGCCAAATGTTGAGCAGGTTTACAACATTAGGTACTTAGTGCAAACATACTGTCATATAACGCTTAAATAGACATGAGAATAAGAATTAAAAGTGCTAAGTAGATAGATATATACATGATATATACATGCGTGCAGGTGGTGATCAGTGCAAACATGGAATGATGCAGTGAACACAGCGTAGGGTCATGTGTTAGTGGCGGGGACAGTCATGTGGTTATTGTTCATGTGTCCAACAGCAGAGGGGAAGAAACTGTTCTTATGGCGAGAGGTTCTGGTGCGAATGGACCGGAGCCTCCTGCCTGAGGGGAGCAGGTCAAACAGACTGTGTCCAGGGTGAGAAGGGTCAGCTGTGATCCGAGCTGCACGCCCCAGTGTCCTGGAGGTGTACAGGTCCTGCAGAGATGGGAGTCTGCAGCCAATCACCTTCTCAGCAGAGCGCACAACACGCTGCAGTCTCTGTTTGTCCCTGATAGTGGCTCCAGCGTACCACACGGTGATGGAGGAGGTGAGGATGGACTCGATGATTGCAGTGTAGAATTGCATCATCGTCCGTGTTGGCAGGTTGAATTTCTTCAGCTGCCTCAGGAAGTACATCCTCTGCTGGGCTTTCTTGATGACGGAGGTGATGGTGGGCTCCCACTTCAGGTCCTGGGTGATGGTGGTACCCAGGAAGCGGAATGAGTCCACAGAGGTGATGGGGGTGTCAGTCAGGATGATGGGGGGGAGTGGAGCTGTGTGCTTCCTGAAGTCCACAATAATCTCCACTGTCTTCTGGGCATTCAGCACCAGGTTGTTGTGGCTGCACCAGGACACCAGACGTTCAACCTCCCTCCTGTAGGCAGACTCATCCCCGTCAGAGATGAGCCCAATGACGGTGGTGTCATCTGCAAACTTGATTAGCTTGACAGACTGGTGGGTGGAGGTGCAGCAGTTGGTGTACAGGGAGAAGAGCAGAGGAGAAAGAACACAGCCCTGAGGGGAGCCGGTGCTGATGGTGTATACAGTGCTTTATATTCATATTCCTTTGAACAATTTAACTTCTGCATGATTTATCTGAAGTTTCTAAACAAACCAAAACACAAATGGTCAGGTGTGTGGGCCTGAAAACGTGGGACAGGTTAGCTGGTATAGATGGCAGCACATATTCATTGTGCAACTAACATCATTCTCTCATATATGCAACAGCTAAAAGTGTACAGGTGTGGCTCAGTGACCGGGCCCAGCTGAATCTTAATGACAGCAGTACAGCGTCTGACATCTGAGCCAAGCTTTGCTCGAGTTTCAAACGTAGAGCGAGCGGCGTGCTTTGACAGAGCAGCTCCACTCTCTCACTCCAGACTGCTGCGTTTATAAACCACCATCACATCAGCTGTCTCGCCTGTAGTTTGTCTGTGTGCTGCAGTGTTCTCTTCACCTCTCCTTCAACACAACCACACAAATGAATAACAGAAATAAAACAACCCTCAAACAGCATCGTCGTTACAGGAAATCAAATGACACAGTAAACAAATATACAAACAGATTTATTCAAACCAAATCAGTAAAAACTTTCCACCCATACATACGTGTCTGTGTGTGTGTGTGTCTGTCTGTGTCTGTGTGTGTCTGTGTGTGTGTCTGTGTCTGTGTGTGTGTGTCTGTGTGTGTCTGTGTGTGTGTGTCTGTGTGTGTCTGTGTGTGTGTGTGTGTGTCTGTGTGTGTGTGTCTGTCTGTCTGTGTGTGTCTGTGTCTGTCTGTGCGTCTGTCTGTCTGTGTGTGTGTCTGTCTGTGCGTCTGTCTGTCTGTGCGTCTGTCTGTCTGTGTGTGTGAGAGATTGTAGAAAAAGTTTGGCAGACATTTTGACTGTAACACGTAAAAACCTGAAACATGGTGGAGGAGACTTCATTTATACAACAGAGCTGATATAGAGACGAGCAGCTGAGCCCCGAAGAGAAAACAAACAACTGAAGGTTTTATTTAAATGATGCTAAAATATGACTCTGACCTGAGCTCACCCCACACACACACACACACACACGCGCGCGCACACACACGCGCACGCGCGCGCACACACGCGCGCGCACACACACGCGCACGCACACGCGCGCGCACACACGCGCACGCACACGCGCACACGCACACACACAGGGGAAAATGTTTTTTTCACGCTAAGATCAATTGTTATCGTTTTCTATCCGTTTCTAAGGAAACATGTTTTCATTTACATAGTTACATGAAAGATTTACAACAAATACACTTTGACCACTTTATCCTGAAATGATTTTAGCTAAATAGATCAGTAAATGTGTTTACTAAGCATGTCTTTACCTGCAGTAAATCTCAGGCTGCGTCTGAAAAACACGTCGAGGACACAAAGTCATCTCCTTTACTTTGGAAGGCCCCGAGCGTCTGCACTGATATATCGTCACAATGAGAGGAAAGAGATACAAAAATGTGGAACAAAAGCAAATGTGACGTCACTTCTGACATGAAGACATCACAGCGGGCGGGTCTACCAACTCTGGAAAACCTTCACAGGTCAGCCTTCCCTCACTCATCACCTCCAGTTTCAGCTCTAACGGCCAGCGTCACAGTGGCTACATCCATCTTTATCCCAGTCGGCAGTCGTCCCCCGTCAGGGCGTCGTCTCCCAGGACTGCTGCCGTCTGTACAGGTCAAAAGTCGCGTGGGCGGGGCAAGCTGATGTGGAGAGCTTACGGCTGAACGGGACCTCCTCTGGTGAAAGGGGCTTTTGCCTGAGCAGGTCAGAGGTTATGAAAAACAGGGAGGAGGGTCCTTTAATGTTCCTCCTTCCGCGGCACTGGGAAGGTGGAGCTAGCAGCTTATCTTGGAGCAACTGGGTTATCAGCTGATCCTCCTGCACATCCACGCTGACCAACGAAGTGAAGAGAACCTGAGAGCGAGAGACGTTCACCTCTACAGAGGACATGAGCAGAGGGACACGAAAGACAGACAACAAAAAGGTGAGTAACAACTCACAGACTGCTGAAAACATTCCCTCCTGTTACTCCTGTCACTCACACCACGGACTATTAAACGCTCCACACTGCGGCCTTTTTCTCCTTTGTTTGTTTATAACGCCACAACCAGGCGGCTGGCGTAGTATACAGAAACATGTGGGCCCAGTATGGCCTCGAGGTCAAAGTGGGAGACGCCCCCTAGAGTGGTGGAGAACGGCTGAAAGTACTGAGAGTCATTCGGTCACTCGAGAGGGCGTCCGCAGACTGACTCTTTATTACTATTGTTACTGATTTCATCAGCTTTGCACCTGCAACATCAGAAGTCTACACACAGGACGAATGCTTTTCATTCACAGCAGAGAAACAGCTGTTAGTGACCATTAAACAAGACAACATAGGATCTGTGTTACCTTCAGTAGCTCTAGCATTGATGCGATTCTTCGTGCTCTCTGACTTCTGTAGAGTTTGCTGAATTGCCCTCTGGGAGTCAAACTGAGCGTCCTGTAGGCCAGCAGATACATGAGCATTAGCAGCTGTTAATCAGCTGACTGACCACTGAATAAAACTGTGCACACCTGCAGTGACTGAAGCCGAGTCTTCAGAGCCAGGGTGGTGTTTAGCTCCGCCCTCTCCAGACAGCTCAGGTCGTGAGTGGATGTTGGAGCAGGAGGTTCCACCACATGTCTGAGGCCTACAACAAGCAGCAGACAGGACAAGACTGAGTCATTCATCCAGTTTAGTAAACCAGTAAGGCCATGGATACTCAGCTGTTCCCCAACAAAACAAAAACGAGCTGTTGATATTTCAGGAAGCTGTACAGTTTTCACATAAAGGCTCTGTGGGGTCTCAAATACATACACACAGTCACTTAAACTTTTTAATAAGTGAATGAGGCGGAGCCTCGGTGCTTCCACAGACTGCTGGAACAAAAGCATCACTGTCCACTAGTGGTGCAACGGATCACGATTGATCCGAAATCCGAACCGATCCCACTCCACGGTTCGGCACACACGTGAAAAAAGTATGTGTATGGTGGCGTGGTGGGTCTGTCGAGCGGTAGCTATGCTCAGCGCTAGCGGTCCAAGTGGAGGAGCAGAGGAGTATTTAAGCAGCCCTTTGCTGCCCAGCCCGACGGCTAAAGCTGTTACAGAAGCTGCTGGGGTGTGTAGCTGCAGACGGGAGGCTGTATTCTGTCTGCAAAACAAGGGGTTTAATAGTCAACGTGTTAGTTGACGCATCGATGCCGTGCAGCCCCACACACGGGGCGATCCGCGGTAACTAGTTAACGGAGATTCACCGCGTTGATGCAGTTATGGCATTAACGTCATTTTAACAAGATTTACGCTGACAGCACCAGTTTGAACTGTGATGAACGTGCTATGACATCCCGTCGCGCGTCCACTTCAGTGAGAAGATCACTACAAGCATGTGTGAGCAGGAAAAGTTCAACGTTGTGGCTGAGCTGTCCCACGCATCTTCTGTTGCCCTAACTACGACCTCCAGGGCAACGGAAAGCCACGTGACCGCTCGTTATATCACAGCGGTAGATACAAAGCCCTGCACTGCATCTTAATTTGTTTTTATATAATTGTGTGGAATGAGCTGAATGTTTTTAACAGGCAAAAAGTACTTAAATAAGTTAATAAGTAAATGTTAAAATTTTCTGTTTTTTGCTGATCCGTGACTTAAAACCGTGATCCGATGTGCTTTACACCCCTGCAGCTCACACTTCACATTGTGCTTGGTGATCAATGTTAAAGACACACAACAACACAAGCTTGTCTCACATGGTGCAGAGAAAACAAAACGTAACACATGAATGAGCAGGTGTGGCTCAGTACTTCGTCCGTGCAGTCCATAATCTCAAACTGTAAAATACTGGCAGCCTCCTGCAGCAGAGGCACCTGTGGCATACATTTGAAAATCTCTGCCTTTGAATTTGAGGTTGCGATCAGTGAGATTCACACTCGTCCCAAAGTCTGAACAAATGCACGTGTGGTAGGGCTGCACGATATTAGGAAAACCTGCGATGTGCGATAACTGTGATCAATACTGCGATAGCGATATGACTTGCGATAAAATAAATTGCAAAACAAACAAAAAACGAATACATAATTTCCGTTTTACTGCAACAGTTTTATTTAATGAAAGCTGCTGTTAGCAGAGTAACAACAAAGTGCACTTTAACATTGAAACATTGCCCCATAAAAAAATTCTGAGGCTTGAATTTTGAAAGACATCCTTCCTGGTCTCTAGAATTAGTTTTAAGTAAACATAACTTAAATTATACTGCAAATGATCTCAGTGCAGCTGTTCATCATTTTATCTCTCACCAAGTAGTTATGATGCAAGTCGAAACTGGAGAGGAAACTTTACTGTAGTGCTGGCGTAGCTTCAGCTTGGCTCAGTTCAAACATGTTTCGAATATTTGTGGAATGGCGACGTGGGAAAAGTCGTTTCGTGAGGGGATGCGGTATCTCCGGTCCACTTTATGTATCAGACTGGTGAAGCCGTCTCTGCTAACTGCATTTACAGGCATCATGTCTTTGGCCTCTGTTATTTCTTTGTAGCGCTTCGACGTTTTCTCATAAGTTGTTCCACTTGAAAAACTCTGATACAGAGACGGCTGTTGCTGCGGCGCTCTTTGTCTAACATTAGCAACATTAGCTAGCCCGGTCTTTCTGGAACTCTTCAAACTGTTCTCTGTGGTTGTGTTGAAGATGATGGTGGAGTCGTGTTTCCTCTGGTGGTTGCCACGAATGTTCGGCAAGTGTTGCAGAGCACCTGTGTTTGGAGAACGTCGTCTTTACCAAATCCAAAGTACCTCCAAATAAGCGAGGTGCTATTTTTTTAGCCACGAGTTCATAGTCAGTAGCGTTCTCGTCATGCGTCTCGCTCTCAGCCTTTACAACTATGACTCGTTGCTGCAGCGTTGTTCGCTCCCCACCTGCGTAGGAGGCGGGCCTCTAATCCATTTGATTGGTTAATGCCGTGAAGGGCTCTATTCGACTGGTCTAATGTATAAAGGGGGTTCTTTGATTGGTAAATTCTTTAAAGCACGTGTGTAAACATTTTAAGGTACTCCATTATCGCAGTTTACGTCGTCTTTTGCGATGGGCCCATCGCACAGGCTGATATTGCGATGACAATGAATTTTCGATTTATTGTGCTGGCCTAATGTGTGGTATCTATTTGGCAATGCTACATCGCTTTGTTCCAGAGTTACTGCAGTCACAAATTTGGGTTTCCAGGCCAGCCGCCGACCTGCCTCCCCAGCAGGGGGATGACACCTCATAGCTTTTTACAGCTGAGGGGTGAGAGCTATACCACAATATAGCCATTCAAATATAATGATCTCAAAGGCCGGTGTCCTGCAGGTGTTAGACGTGTCCTTGATCCATCACAGCTGATTCAAACGGCTAAATGACGTCCTCAGCATCTGTGAAAGTTCTCCAGAGGCCTGCTAATGAACTTAGCTGACCCAGGGTAAGATCTAAAACCTGCAGGACAGCGGCCCTCGAGGCCCAGAGCTGGACACTCTGTACACATTTTTTGTACCAATCTGTGTGGCCCTGCGATGGACCCGTGTAAAGTACACCCTGCGCTCGCCAACTGGGACAGGCTCCGCCTCAGGAAACATCTTTTTCTGCTGGGCTGGGTCCAGCTTTGTTCACAGTCAAGAGTTTGAGCGAGAAGGTTTGACACAGTGACTCCACCAGAGATCCCCTGCACACGATGGCATCTTCCATACCAAGTGCATCTGACTTTACCTTT
>NC_137942.1:36241610-36251610 GCF_963969265.1 Rhamphochromis sp. 'chilingali' | reverse complement strand
CCCTTCAGTTTCCACCGACACCGGAAATGAGTCTGACCTCAGCGTAGCTGAGAAACCTAAAGCAAATATCCAGAAACCTAAAGTGTGTATCAGCAGCAGAATGGAGCTAAAATAAATGCTGGTTTCAGTTCTATGAAGCTTTGAGTATTTTGGATCAGTAGCTGCTGTGTTTGTTGCATCATATTGCTGTAACTGTTTATATGCTTTATATATTCTGAGCTAAGTTGATCTATAGTGTTACATCATATTCTATAAGGATGTTATGTGTTTGTAGACTTTCTGCCCAGTTTGACCCATTTAGCAGACGTCAGCCTGTTTAAGGCTCTGATGTCTATTCTGTGTGACTTACAGCAGTTATGACATGGTCTGATTTTCTCACCCAATAAAGGAATATTTCATATATCAGTCGACTCTTCATTCTATCAGACACAGTTATCACAGCTCGTACATTTGCTTTTTACACATGTATGTAAGCACTGAGCCACATTTAGTAATGACAACATATTAAACGAACAATATTTGTCTCTTATATATGATACATCTGTATACACACTGTCACAGATACTTGTCTTTAAGTGAAGATTTAAGGTGATAGGAAATATAAATGATAAATTAAATCTTTACTGAGGCTCAGTATTTGACACAGAGTTCAAACTCACTGCTGTAATAACTAATAATGATTAATATAGTAACTTTAATATTGGCCATATTATATTTACATCACCACAGTGAGATGACTTTAGTCTCATGAACAACATCAGCTAATTGTTATTTACTAACTGATCTTGAAATGACTGTTCAGTACAGAAATGTAGCCCAACAATCATGTTTTACAGCTGTATGAAACGTTTAGTGCGGTTAGTATCATGGTTGCTAGGCAACCTGAGCAGCGCGAACCGTCCCATTTCACAAGCCTCTCACTTCCGCACTTCTCGTACTTGCTAGTACCCGGCGTACGTAGTCCGCGAAGTGCGCGTACTTCGAAGCGTGCGGTCGCTGGATTGGGACACAGCCGAGGTGTCACCGGTTACCGCCTTCTCCCCGCTCTGCAGCTGCGCCAATGCACCGTGAGACTGGTTGTTTGTATTGTTTGGTTTATTTCACGGACTCGCTAACGTGCTACCCACTAACACCAACCCAGCGTCACTGTGCCGTTTGTGTTACCTGCTTTAAGGCACACCGAGGGGATCTGTGCTGCTCAGCCTCCTGCAGTTTTAACTTTATAACGGACAGAACTCACCTTCTCTTTTGAATTCCGCTCCCTGGCTTCCGCTCTTCTTCTTCTTCTTCGACGGTTGACAAAACAGCTGACAAAAGACAAGCGTCTCTATCGCCCCCTTATGTCCGGCTGCAGTATAGGACATAAGCCCCGCCCTCTCCATGAGACTGGAATCAAACCAGCACACAAACATTTTCATATCAGGCTAATTTGTGTTCAAGGATCTCCTTTGTCATAAGTGTGATTTGAATTACTGTGTTGATGCTGTAAGAACGATGTCATCACCAATGTTCGCTCTAATTTTTCACGTGTGTGAGCGAACACACTAACTCCCTGAGCGTCCCTTGGACCACTGTGACCGACAGCAGACATGTGCACTGTGGTCACCTGTGTAGTATGTTAACACTATTAGAAGTAAAAATAACCTGAACTCCCATTTTGAAAACACAACTTTATGTATATAAAGTATATATATATATATATATATATACATATATATATATATATATATATATACACATATATATTAGGGGTGCAACGATACAGGTTCGGTTCGATACTTTGGTGTCACCGTTCGATATTTTTTCGATACAAAAAAATGTTCATGCCTTTTTAATTTGTCATTTATTAAATTTTCACGGCACATTCTGCACCACATCTCTGTGCGTTCATCATTTGTTTGAAGCCAGCTCACCTCCTGCAACCACTTTTCCGAGTATACGCGCTTCTTTTGTGGTTCGGACTCCTGACATTTCTTTGGAGGTGGAGGAACACCAAAGTAATTGCTTAAAGGAGCTTCTTCGACATCTTTAAGAGTTCTAAACAAATGTCTGTCCTCCTCCTGAAAATCTTATGTACGCAAACACGCGTTGCAACTTCTTATCTTGTGCACGTTTTTTATTTTGACAGCGAATGCGCACCTGCGGACCACTTATGTGCAGCCCTGGTTATTTAGCTCGTCATATTGCAGCCACAGAAATTCTTTTGTCCATGAAACCATAAAGCTGCACTTTCTTTTTGCCTTATAGTCTGATTTGTCATAACTTCTCCGTTTTGTGGTAAGCTTTTCTTTGGCTGTCACTTCTTCACCCTGACCTGTCTTATTTGGCTCAGCAGAACTGAAATATATATCCTGCTGCTTTTACACACGGACTCACATAAGCTCAGCGATTCTCTGCGCGATCAACCTCTCACATGTTTAAGCTGCGGGAGATTTCACTTGTCATGTTTGCATAGTAAGCTAACGATTGATAAGACAATGTCAGAGGAATTGGTGCACCAATTATCATCACTCACAGATCAGTGCTGTCGCTCTCTATACACAGTTCGCGCGATTGCAAAGTGAAAGCAAAAAACAAGCGCAAATTCAAACGCGATTTCAATATGTCACATAATGACAGTGGCTCACCGATGCCAATGACATAATTACCCAGCTACATTTCCGAAAGAATGCAAAAGCATTGACATATATTTTTCCTTCCTACGATAGGCCGACGGGCAGGGCAGAGATAGATTTTGGTAGCCCGACTGGAAAAATCGCTAGCCCTGGGACGTCGAGGAACTGACCTGAAAGATAGGATCATGGCCAAGCTTGAAACCTGGACCCCCCGTAGCCGGTTACCAAGATTACGTGAAGTACCCTCAGAAGGTCTGCTAGATGATGTTAATGCAGCACTACGGACGATACCTACAACCACGATTACCGACACTAACAAGCTGATCTACAATATGGCAACAGTGATCATTGAGATGCTTGGCTACAAGTTGAACAGCCACAAGGGGCAGTACTCTCCATGGAGAAGGAGGCTAGAGGCTAAGATCAAGGTAGCACGAAGCCAACTATCGGAGTTGCAGAAAGGCGCGATGAGGAAGGTGCCTAAGAAGTACAGGAAGCTGTCCAAGCAACGACTCACAGCCTTGGCCAGCCGCTTGAAGAGGTACACCAGAGAGATAGAAGGCAAGAACCAGCCAAGGTGTACTCTCAGTGGCAGGGGAACAATATGAGAACACCAAGGCTGCGGGCAGAACAATACTGGAAGAGCATATGGGAGAAGGACGCAACCCATAAAGGCAATGCTCAGTGGCTAGTGGATCTGAGGGCAGACCACAGCGACCTCCCCGAACAGGGTCCAGTAACCATCACAGTGGCAGATATCTCCAGTATGAAGAGTTGGACAGCACCAGGCCCTGACATGGTTCACGCCTACTGGCTGAAGAAGCTGACTGCACTCCACGAGCACCTGGCAGCACAAATGAACCAGCTGCTAGTTGACAAACAAAACCCTTGCTGCACTGAAGCTGGCACGTTCCCTGAGTTTTTGCACAATCTTGCTGGAAACATTATGGGTACCAGGTCCGAGCATTCCTAGATGAACAGTTTCCCTGAAAGTGGATTGGTCGTCGTGGGCCAGTTGAATGGCCCCCAAGGTCTCCCGCTCTGACCCCCTTAGACTTTTATCTTTGGGGTCATCTGAAGGCAATTGACTATGGTGTGAAGATACAAGATGTGCAGCACCTGAAACTACGGATACTGGATGCCTGTGCTGGCATTTCTCCTGCGGTGTTGCTATCAGTGTGTGAAGAGTGGGAGAAGAGGGTTGCATTGACAATCCAACACAATGGGCAGCACATTGCACACATTTTATAAGTGGTCAGAAACTTGTAAATAACTCATGAAAGAATAAAGTTACGTTGAAACCAAGCACACCATTGTTTTTCTTGTGACATTACCAATAAGTTTGATGTGTCACATGGCCCTCTTCCTATTGAAAAAACAAAAGTTATATCCAAGATGGCCGACTTCTAAATGGCCACCATGGTCGCCACCCATCTTGAGGAGTTTGCCCCCTCACATATACTAATCTGCCACAAACAGGACTTTAATATCACCAACCATTCCCATGTTATTACGGTGTATCCATATAAATGGTCCACCCTGTAGAAGGAAAGTGGAAGACAATAGATGGATGAAGTACTGAGAGCACTCTTCTCACCCACAGACTGTTTGTTATAGCAGTCACAGTCTATAAATGATATTCAGGTTTTTGATAACACAGCTGATGTACACAAAAAGAAAATAGCAAAGTCAAATATTTATGTGTTGAAACCAAAACGATGGTATTTAATGTGCTCATTTCAAATGTGTTTAATGTTTCCACTGTAGACATTTTCAGCAGTGACTATCTATTTCTGAGTTTGGTTTAGATATTCAGGTTGAAAAGCAATCTGAATGATTCTTAATGAAGTGTTGTTCACATGTGTGCAGTACTCTGAGCGTCTTACACCTTTTGAGAATAATATGAAGAATGGTCAAAGGAGCTTGCAAAGAAAAGCGTCTGGACTTCTTTAAGTTGCTTGAAGACGTTTCACCTCTCATCCGAGAAGCTTCTTCAGTTCTAAGGTCAAATGGTGGAGAGTCCCAGATATAAACCTAGTGGGAGTTTCCCCCCACAGAGGGACAAAAGGACCCCTGATGATCCTCTAATCGCCTGAGCCAAGGTGTGAAACTGGGTGTGGGTCCCAATCAGCCAGGGTTTCGGGTGTGTTCATTGTGAAACCTGGCCCCACCTTATCATGCGAATTCCTGAGGTCAGATGGCCCAGGATGTGAGTGGGCGTTAAGGCGTCTGGGAAGGGATCTCAAAACTGGATTATAGATGGCAGAGAGTTGGTGTCGTAAGCCCCGCCTCTGTTCAAAGATGGTCGCTCACAGTGGACATAGATGCTTCTTTCACTCCTCTTTCAAACCATCTGTCCTCTCTGTCCAAAATGTGAACATTGGCATCCTCAAAGAGTGACCTTTATCCTTAAGATGCAGATGGACTGCTGAGTCTTGTCCTGTGGAGGTGGCTCTTCTGTGTTGTGCCATGCGCTTGTGAAGTGGCTGTTTGGTCTCTCCAATGTACAGGTCTGAGCATTCCTCGCTGCACTGTACAGCATACACCACATTGTTAAGTTTGTGTTTTGGAGTTTTGTCTTTGGGATGAACCAGTTTTTGTCTGAGCGTGTTGCTGGGTCTGAAATACACTGGGATGTCATGCTTGGAGAAAACTCTCCTGAGTTTCTCTGGTACACCGGCTACATAGGGGATGACAATGTTGTTGCGTCTGTCCTTCTTATCCTCCCTCGCTGGTGTCTGGTCTTCTTTTCTCTGCCTCTTTGCTGACTTTAAGAACGCCCATTTAGGATAGCCGCACGTTTTGAGTGCTTCCTTTACATGTGTGTGTTCCTTCTTTTTCCTTCAGGCTTAGAGGGAACACGTTCTGCCCGGTGGTGTAGGGTCCTAATTACTCCAAGTTTGTGTTCCAGAGGGTGATGGGAGTCAAAGAGGAGGTACTGGTCCGTGTGTGTGGGCTTCCGGTAAACTTCGATGTTGAGGTTGCCGTTCTCTTCAATGTGCACAGTGCAGTCCAGGAAAGGCAAACAGTCGTCCTTTGTGTCTTCCCTGGTGAACTTGATGTTTTTATCCACAGAGTTAATGTTGGACAGAGAGGACAGATGGTTTGAAAGAGGAGTGAAAGAAGCATCTATGTCCACTGTGAGCGACCATCTTTGAACAGAGGCGGTGGTTTATGACACCAACTGTCTGCCATCTATAATCCCAACACGTTCTCATTCCCAACTCGTCAAACGTGTGACGCATGGTCAGGCTCCCTCTGCTTCACTTATGGACGCGCAGGGTACCCCCCTCGCGTCGGGAATTGACGTGAAGGGTCCTCCGATTGAAGAGATTGCCGCGGAAGTGCCTGTTGTCGGTATATTTAGACATTTTCCAAATCACATTGTAGTGACGTATACAGAACACAATAAATTATATAATGTAAACAACTACCTGAAAAACAGGTAGAACGATACTTTTGTATGGTTTATTGCATTTACAGAGGGAGTGATGTATGCTGGGTAATGGCACAGCTAGCTACTGGGTTTATTCACCCGCTTCGGCTGTTATCAGTCCATACAATGGGCGTTATTAGCACAAATCAGTCCCATAGATATGGGCCATCTCCTGCTAGATTGTTCAGAAGGTTGTTCTCATCCATCCAGATGGAGGA
This sequence comes from Rhamphochromis sp. 'chilingali', assembly GCF_963969265.1. NCBI lineage: Eukaryota > Metazoa > Chordata > Actinopteri > Cichliformes > Cichlidae > Rhamphochromis > Rhamphochromis sp. 'chilingali'. The sequence continues at coordinate 36,245,341 of NC_137942.1, read as the reverse complement.
TCACTAACAGGAGCGTGGAAGACTCCAGAATCCACTCTGGCTGGAATCCGGTGGATATGCAGTGTGTACAGGTAAGACCATTTAAACGGACAGCATTTATAGAATGACCATTAAACGTCAGCGAGTGTCAGTAATGTTAATGTGGTTATGTTAGTAATACACAGAGTGCTAATATAACAGCTTTAAGATGCATTTGTAGATATTATTACGTGTTTTACCATTGATCCGTTAGGTTTCATAGCGAGACACATGAAGTGTGGTAGGATCAGTTTGTAACTTCCTCCCTCTTCCTTGGAATGCATAAAGGAGGAGGAGCACCACTTCTGTGGCAGCGCTGACATGACTGAACTGTGATGTTTGATGTGTGTTGGCGCAGTAATAAATAGCTTGATCACAGCTCTTTCTGTGTTGCAGACTTTATTTTAAAGATTCCATGACACCCCCCCCCCCTCCCACTGTGAACATGAATTGAATATTCAGAAGACATTTGTTTAAATAGTTCTACAAATCTGAGCTGTTGGTGTGTCCTTGGATTGTGTGGTAATAATATTAGAGCCTGCAATCTTTCTTACTGAATCTCTACTATGAGTCATGTTACCTGAGATTAATTCTATGTTTACCTGTCAGCCTGGACGAATGTGCTGTGTGAAGGAAATTAAATTAAAACAGATCTGAACTGTGTACATTTAAGGAACCTGTTCATATTTAATATGAACCAGTGATTTTTTTTGATTGCTGATTCCAAGAGAGTCTTTGTGGAAATCCTGTTTGGCTTTTTGTTATTTTAATTCTCTTCTCTGTTTTCCAGAACAGTTCTCCACAGTCGCTGTCCACATGGGTCAGTGGGACCAAGAAGCACTCTGCTAATGTGTGGACTCTGACCAGCAACATCCAGCAAGACCCAGACAGCGTTTTCTATCTCCCAGCTGGAGTTTTTGTTTGTCAGTGACTGGAGAGGCAGATTTTTGTTGAGCTTCACACTTGCAGAGGTAAGTCAGTTTGCAGAGATCCCTCCCACCCTGGCTTTTATGTGCTAGATTTCTTATCTGAAACAGTAATATTTCAGTGACTGCTGCTTATACCACAGGTTAATACACTCTACTGATCCCTGATGGGAGAATCATCAATTTTGGCAACAAAGAAGCCTGGTGGACGTTTGTTTACAGTCTGATGATGGGACATCATGCTCTGCATCTTCAAAGTTTGTCTCTTGATTATTATTCATACCCAGTAATGTGAAGTATGCTTATATCTACTATAACTGAACCAAAGAGTCATTCAGGACTGTAAAACGTGAACTACAGAACCCAGAGTCTTCATCATTAAATCTCTGGTTGCTTCATTTTTCTATCCTATATCAGACACTTTAAGGTTAGGTTAGGTAAAGTTGCATTCTCATGGTGAGGCAAAATGCTTTATGTGTGTGTGTGCGTGTCATGAACGGCTATAAAAGGCCTATAATTAAAGAACAAAGCGGGGTTTGAGTCCGAGTTGCGGCAGACGGTCACTACTTGTAAATGGAACGCAGCCTTCCTGCGGCGGACAGCTAATAACAGGAATCGGACGCGGTCCACCCAAGTCCACAGCAACCACCATAGCAACCGCCTAGCATGACCTTAAAAACATTTTCTGTCTTCATAACTATCAAAAACGTGAAATGATTTGCAAAGTGTGAAAGTGTTACAGCTGCAGAGAGCTATGGCGGCATCTTTGGAAGCTGTTTACATAGCTAATAATATACGATGTAACCATGGAGACAGTCACGTGAGCTAGCGGTGCACGTTTACTACAGTGAATAAGGTGATTGCGTGCACAGCGTCCACACGCTGCAGAGGGTAAAGACATTACTTCAATATTGTTTTATATTGATATATATTTGCCTTCTGTTGACCATCACCTCAGGTTCACCATCACAGTTTCAGCAGACAGATGCACACTGTCTAAATATGAACACATTCAAAAACTCATGTCTCAGAAATAAGCACAGCTGTTCATGTTTGTCATTAGAGTTTTATTTGTAAGAAAATTATGAACTTCATATTGTGCATCAAATAAAAGAACATTTTACAACTCTGAGTCAACAGAAACAGGTAACAGAAATTTCTCTAATGTAGACGTGTACAGTGTAGTGTAAGCATTAAAAGATCATAAAGGAAACACTAACATTTATGTGAAACTAATTGTAATAAAAAAAATGAACAGGTGGTTTATAGATGTAAAAGAAAGAATCTGAAAACAACACTTTTTTGGTCTAAGTGATCAAAGTAGAAAACAGAACTGATGTTCAAAAACAAACCGTAGCTGCACTAATATTACACATCTCCATTGTTGTGGTGAACAGACATGTTGCTTTTAAAACCACATGCAGTGTGTGACCGTGACTGTTCACTGAGACCATGAACGCCACTTCGCTGAAGCCTTCGCCTTCTTCTTCTTCTTCTTCTTCTAAATTGGAAGCAGAAGGAGCACGAGCTGCTTTGATCTACTGAAAGGAAAAAGCAGAACATCTGAGCTGAAACCAGTCAGCTGAAATCATTAAGACAGGAACAATCATTCAATGCAGTGTCTCACGTATCTTAGCCTGTTACAACTGTTGATACAAGCTAAATACGGTTAACACACAGTGTCAGGGAGCTCCAGTGTGGGAACTAGTGGCTTTACGTTTGTAGTCATTTAACTTTCATCCCTTCATTCATTTAATTCAGGAGGAAGAAATGTCAGGTGGGTGCAGGCTGGTTACATGCATTTGGTCCCATGCTGTCTTTAACTAAATGACTTGGTTCACTTTATGGCTGGGCTGTATGTGGGGTTATATCATGTTATTTGGGCAGGAGTTCCTGTCCTCTGTTAGACTTATAAAGTTTCTCCATAAGTAGAGTTTCTAACTCTTCTAGCACATCTGTGGCTGACAGCTTTTTGGTGGCTCTTTTTACCCCACACTGGTTGTGAGTGTGTAAATAGCCCCACTAGTTCTTTTGGGTTGCAGTTAACTTGGGAGGAAGAGGTAGGTCTGCCATGACTAGATGAATAACAATTATCTGGGATACATAAATTTCATAATGCATGCATATATCTCTATAAACCTGCCTGAGGGCTGCCATTTTTACATTCAGTTATTTCTTTGTTGAATCTAAATAATGAATGTGTTACAGTTAAACTGACACTGATCAGTGTAAATGGCTCATTGGTACACAGAAACCTTTAAATTAAACACTATCACCTGATATCGAGTGTCAAACCATATCAAAGCTGTAAAAGATGTTTACAGTCAGAATTTATAAAACTATGATTGTAAATAAATTCAAACAAGTGAGCTTTTCTCTTTGTGCTGAATATCAACACTGTGGTTTCTTAGACTGTAAGCTTTACTTTAGCACAACCACTTGTAGAAGCTGCCACTCCAAATGTCTTTGATAACAAGACAAAAATACCTTTTCAGTCCACGGCCTGAAGTTCTTCTCTGACATCTTCTGCCATCAGCTTTGTCTGCTGGTTTGAAGACAATAAACCACAAAAAGATAATTTAGTCACTTTGTCTGCATCATGCAGCTCGAATGTGTCGTGTAACGATGTTGAATAGCCGTCATTATCCCTCTGCTGTGTCAGTAGGATTGTACTGTACAGCATCTCATTGATATGTGAGGAATGCTAATGTAACACGATAACAGACTTACATCATTAAAACATAAAGTGCAGGAGATATTTAGATATTTTTATATTTATATTACATT